>NC_092258.1:14918186-15058186 GCF_036320965.1 Panulirus ornatus | reverse complement strand
TTTTCGCCCCCTCCCCCACCCTATGATCCACTTCCGCTTCCATGGTTCCATCCGCTGCCAGATCCACTCCCAGATATCTAAAACACTTTACTTCCTCCAGTTTTGCTCCATTCAAAGTTACCTCCCAATTGACTTGACCCTCAAACCTACTGTACCTAATAACCTTGCTCTTATTCACATTTACTCTTAACTTTCTTCTTTCACACACTTTACCAAACTCACTCACCAGCTTCTGCAGTTTCTCACATGAATCAGCCACCAGCGCTGTATCATCAGCGAACAACAACTGACTCACTTCCGAAGCTATCTCATCCCCAACAGACTTCATGCTTGCCCCTCTTTCCAAAACTCTTGCATTTACCTCCCTAACAACCCCATCCATAAACAAATTAAACAACCATGGAGACATCACACACCCCTGCCGCAAACCTACATTCACTGAGAACCAATCACTTTCCTCTCTTCCTACACGTACACATGCCATACATCCTCGATAAAAACTTTTCACTGCTTCTAACAACTTGCCTCCCACATCATATATTCTTAATACCTTCCACAGAGCATCTCTATCAACTTTATCATATGCCTTCTCCAGATCCACAAATGCTACATACAAATCCATTTGCTTTTCTAAGTATTTTTCACATACATTCTTCAAAGCAAACACCTGATCCACACATCCTCTACCACTTCTGAAACCACACTGCTCTTCCCCAATCTGATGCTCTGTACATGCCTTCACCCTCTCAATCAATACCCTCCCATATAATTTACCAGGAATACTCAACAAACTTATACCTCTGTAATTTGAGCACTCACTCTTATCCCCTTTGCCTTTGTACAATGGCACTATGCACGCATTCCTCCAATCTTCAGGCACCTCACCATGAGTCATACATATATTAGATAACCTTACCAACCAGTCAATAATACAGTCACCCCCTTTTTTAATAAATTCCACTGCAATACAATCCAAACCTGCTTCCTTGCCGGCTTTCATCTTCCGCAAAGCTTTTACTACCTCTTCTCTGTTTACCAAATCATTTTCCCTAATCCTCTCACTTTGCACACCACCTCGACCAAAACACCCTATATCTGCCACTCTGTCATCAAACACATTCAACAAACCTTCAAAATGCTCACTCCATCTCCTTCTCGCATCATATATATATATATATATATATATATATATATATATATATATATATATATATATATATATATATATATATATATATATATATATATATATATATGTGTGTGTGTGTGTGTGTGTGTGTGTGTGTGTGTGTGTGTGTGTGTGTGTGTGTGTGTGTGTGTGTGTGTGTGTGTATGTGTGCGTGTGTGTGTGTGTGTGTGTGTGTATACGTGTGTGTGTGACTGGAAATGATCAGCGAGATCCCGTTGCTTGTCTCTAAAGGGCAAAGGGTATTCATTCATTTGTAATCAAATGATCTGATTATCTGTAACCCAATAATCGTTTCTCTGACATGGGTACCATATCCAACGTTGTCAAAGGACATCCATGTTACCAGTGGCATAAACCTTGTTCACTAGGACCACCGAAGTTGTTCAGCGACATAAACGGTGTCCAATGGTGTCAATGTCGTCCAGTGGTGTTAACACTGTCATTGGCATCAAACTTGTCCAGTGGTATCAAAGGTGTCCAGTGGTATCAACATTGTCCAGTGGTGCGAACTTTGTCAAGTAGCATCAATCTGTTGCAAAACTATTCTCCACCACTAGCGTGACCTTGTTCAGCTGCTCTTTTGCTGAACCATCAATTGGTGTAACGCCTCTCACTCTTATGCATTCTAACTAAAGACATTCTCACACTTACACACCCCAGCAACGACGAAACTCTCACACCCACACCCTTGAAAACGGGTGATTCTATGAAATGTCTTTTCGGTGCTAACTTTCTGGGCACAATCTTTCCAGACCTTAACATTCCTGATTCTAGCTTCTTGGACACGAACTTTCCAGACGACAATGACTCTTGAAATATTTTCTTTCTGGACACTGACTTTCTCGAAATAACTTCTGGACATCAACTTTTAAGACATTAACTTACTGGACACCAACTTTCTAGACACTAACTCTTCAGACATTAACTGTCTGAGCACCAACTTTCTAGACATTAATTTCCGAAACACTAACTTTCCAGGGATCAACTTTCTGAACGCTAACGTTTTGCAGACTAACTTTTCGGACATTAACTTGCCGAGCACTTACCTTCTGGATACTAACTTTCCTAACACTAATTTATGAACACTAACTTTCCGAACACTAGTTTCTGGACGCTAACCTTCTGTAAACTAACTTTCCCAGCACTAACTATTCGGACAATAACTTTCTGGACCCTAACTTTTTGGACACTTAGCTTTCCAAACACCAACGTTTTGGTCTCTAACTCTGGACACAAACTTTCCAGCCACAAACTTGCTGAAAACTATTCATCTGGATGCTAACGTTTCAGACACTAACTTTGCATACTAACTTTCTGGATAATACCTTTCCGGTCACTAGATGTCTGGACATTGACTAGCTATTCACTGACTTTCCAGACGCTAACTCTCTGGACATAAGCTATCCAGAAAATGACTCTCCAGAGGCTAACCTCCTGGACACAAGCTCTCCAGACATTAGTTTTCCAAATACTAATTTTTCGGACAGTTACTTTCTGAACACCAAGTTTTCAGACATATCTTTTTTGGACAATAACTTTCCAGACACTGACTGACTTTCTGGACAATAACAATCTAGACACTAACTTTCCAAACACAAACATTCTGGACATATGCTAACTTTCTGGACACTCTGTAGCTTTGTAGACACGTATTCTTTTTTAAGCTAACTTTCCAGACACGTCCTTTCTGGACACTAACTTTCCGGATGCTACCTTTATGAACACTAACTTCCAAAACGCTGGATTCCAAGACATAAATTCTCCAAACACTTTTTTACTACTAACTCTCCAGACATTAACTATCCAAACATTAATTTTCTGAACACTGACTCTCCAAACTTTAACTTTCCTGACACTAACTTTTTGGATACTAACTTTCTAAACACAAACTTTCCTGACATCAGCTTTTTTCACATTAACTCTCTGGACACTTGCTTTCTGGACACGCAATTTCCGGACGCTAATTTTCTGGACCTAAATTTTCCGGACACAAACTTTCTGGATGCTAACTTTCTATGCACGAAAAATCCAGAACCTAATATTCCAGACTCTATGTTTGGACAATAACTTTCTGAACACTAGCTCGTTAGACACAAGCTTCCCGGACACTAACTTTGTGGACATTAATTTTCCGGACACTTTCTGTCTGGAAAATAACTTTCCAGAGACCATCTTTCCGAACACTAACTTTCCAATGAAATTAGAGGACAATTGCAAGTGAACGTGTGATGAGGCAACACCATCATCCACCAACTTGTTGACGTAACATCGTCATTACCAACATGCTATGTGGTGAGGCAACACCATTGCCAACATGATAAATGATGACGTAACATCGTCATTGCCAACATGCTGAGTGATGAGACAACGCCATTACCAACATAATAAATGATGACGTAACATCGTCATTACCAACATGCTGAGTGATGAGACAACACCATTGCCAACATGATAAATGATTACGTAACATCGTCATTACCAACATGCTGTGTGATGAGGCAACACCATTACCAGCATGATAAATGATGACGTAACATCGTCATTACCAACATGCTGTGTGATGAGGCAACACCATTACCAACATGATAAATGATTACGTAACATCGTCATTACCAACATGCTGTGTGATGAGGCAACTCTTATCACGAACATGATAAGTGATGAGGCAACACCCTCATCACAAACATGCTGAACAATGAGGTAACATCGTCATCACCAACATCATCATTTATCACTTTGGTGATGACGGTGTTGCCTCATCACTCATCATGTTGGTGATGACAGTGCTGACTCATCACTCATCATGTTGGTGATGACAGTGTTGCCTCATCACTCATCATGTTGGTGATGACAGTGCTGACTCATCACTCGTCATGTTGGTGATGACAGTGTTGTCTCATCACTCATCATGTTGGTGATGACAGTGTTGCCTCATCACTCATCATGTTGGTGATGACAGTGTTGCCTCATCACTCGTCATGTTGGTGATGACAGTGTTGCCTCATCACTCATCATGTTGGTGATGACAGTGCTGACTCATCACTCGTCATGTTGGTGATGACAGTGTTGCCTCATCACTCATCATGTTGGTGATGACAGTGTTGCCTCATCACTCATCATGATGGTGATGACAGCGTTGCCTCAACACTCATCATGTTGGTGATGACAGTGCTGCCTCATCACTCATCATGTTGGTGATGACAGTGTTGCCTCATCACTCATCATGATGGTGATGACAGTGCTGACTCATCACTCGTCATGTTGGTGATGACAGTGTTGCCTCATCACTCATCATGTTGGTGATGACAGTGCTGACTCATCACTCATCATGTTGGTGATGACAGTGCTGACTCATCACTCGTCATGTTGGTGATAACAGTGTTGCCTCATCACTCATCATGTTGGTGATGACAGTGCTGACTCATCACTCGTCATGTTGGTGATGACAGTGTTGCCTCATCACTCATCATGTTGGTGATGACAGTGTTGCCTCATCACTCATCATGTTGGTGATGACAGTGTTGCCTCATCACTCATCCCGTTGGTGATGACAGTGTTGCCTCATCACTCATTATGATGGTGATGACAGTGTTGCCTCATCACTCATCATGTTGGTCATGACAGTGTTGCCTCATCACTTGTCATTTTGGTGATGACAGTGTTGCCTCATCACTCATCATGTTGGTGATGGCAGTGCTGACTCATCACTCATCATGTTGGTGATGACAGTGTTGCTTCATCACTCATCATGTTGGTGATGACAGTGTTGCCTCATCACTCATCATGTTGGTGATGACAGCGTTGCCTCATCACTCATCATGATGGTGATGACAGTGCTGACTCATCACTCATCATGTTGGTGATGACAGTGTTGCCTCATCACTCATCATGATGGTGATGACAGTGCTGACTCATCACTCATCATGTTGGTGATGACAATGTTGCCTCATCACTCATCATGTTGGTGATGACAGTGCTGCCTCATCACTCATCATGTTGGTGATGACAGTGCTGACTCATCACTCATCATGTTGGTGATGACAGTGTTACTCATCACTCATCATGTTGGTGATGACAGTGCTGACTCATCACTCATCATGTTGGTGACGACGGTGTTGCCTCATCACTCATCATGTTGGTGATGACAGCGTTGCCTCATCACTCATCATGTTGGTGATGACAGCGTTGCCTCATCACTCATCTGTTGGTGATGACAGTGTTGCCTCATCACTCATCATGTTGGTGATGACAGTGTTTCCTTATCACTCATCATGTTGGTGATGACAGTGTGCTTCATCACTCATCATGTTGGTGATGACAGTGCTGACTCATCACTCATCATGTTGGTGATGACAGTGTTGCCTCATCACTCATCATGTTGGTGATGACAGCGTTGCCTCATCACTCATCATGTTGGTGATGACAGTGCTGCCTCATCACTCATCATGTTGGTGATGACAGTGCTGACTCATCACTGATCATGTTGGTGATGACAGTGTTGCCTCATCACTCATCATGTTGGTGATGACAGTGCTGACTCATCACTCGTCATGTTGGTGATGACAGTGTTGCCTCATCACTCATCATGTTGGTGATGACAGTGCTGACTCATCACTCATCATGTTGGAGATGACAGTGCTGACTCATCACTCGTCATGTTGGTGATGACAGTGTTGCCTCATCACTCATCATGTTGGTGATGACAGTGCTGACTCATCACTCATCATGTTGGTGATGACAGTGTTGCCTCATCACTCATCGTGTTGGTGATGACAGTGTTGCCTCATCACTCGTCATGTTGGTGATGACAGTGTTGCCTCATCACTCATCATGTTGGTGATGACAGTGTTGCCTCATCACTCATCATGTTGGTGATGACAGTGCTCACTCATCACTCATCATGTTGGTGATGACAGTGATGACTCATCACTCATCATGTTGGTGATGACAGTGTGCCTCATCACTCATCATGTTGGTGATGACAGTGTTGCCTCATCACTCATCATGTTGGTGATGACAGCGTTGGCCTCATCACTCATCATGTTGGTGATGACAGCGTTGGTTCATCACTCATCATGTTGGTGATGACAGTGCTGACTCATCACTCATCATGTTGGTGATGGCAGTGCTGACTCATCACTCATCATGTTGGTGATGACAGTGTTGCCTCATCACTCATCATGTTGGTTATGACAGTGTTGGTTCATCACTCGTCATGTTGGTGATGACAATGCTGACTCATCACTCATCATGTTGGTGATGACAGTGCTGACTCATCACTCATCATGTTGGTGATGACTGTGCTCACTCATCACTCATCATGTTGGTGATGACAGTGCTGACTCATCACTCGTCATGTTGGTGATGACATTGTTGCCTAATCATTCATCATGTTGGTGATGACAGTGTGCCTCATCACTCATCATGTTGGTGATGACAGTGTTAGCTCATCACTCATCATGTTGGTGATGACAGCTGACTCATCACTCATCATGTTGGTGATGACAGTGTGACTCATCACTCATCATGTTGGTGATGACAGTGCTGCCTCATCACTCATCATGTTGGTGATGACAGTGTTGCCTCATCACTCATCATGTTGGTGATGACAGTGCTGACTCATCACTCATCATGTTGGTGATGACAGTGTTGCCTCATCACTCATCATGTTGGTGATGACAGTGTTGCCTCATCACTCATCATGTTGGTGATGACATGTGCTACTCATCACTCATCATGTTGGTGATGACAGTGTTGCCTCATCATCATCATGTTGGTGATGACAGTGTTGCTCATCACTTCATGTTGGTGATGACAGTGTTGGTTCATATTTTGGATTGCGTGATCAATGTGACTCGTCACTGGCAGTCGTTCTGTGACAGATTTCTTTGTCTAATTTGTAACTACCAGTCAGTGGCCAGTCCTTCCCTCTCAAGTCCCAGTTACTCGTCAGTCCTTCCCTCTCAATTCCCAGTCACTCGCCAGTCCTTCCCTCTCAATTCCCAGTCACTCGCCAGTCCTTCCCTCTCAAGTCCCAGTTACTCGTCAGTCCTTCACTCTCAAGTCCCAGTTACTCGCCAGTCCTTCCCTCTCCATTCCCAGTCACTCGCCAGTCCTTCCCTCTCAAGTCCCAGTCACTCGCCAGTCCTTCCCTCTCAAGTCCCAGTCACTCGCCAGTCCTTCCCTCTCAAGTCCCAGTCACTCGCCAGTCCTTCCCTCTCAAGTCCCAGTCACTCGCCAGTCCTTCCCTCCAATGGCTCAATAGAGGAAGAAAGTGCTAAATGGTCGCGTATTGTTTGTAATGTAAATTTGACAGTCATGATATTCTGATGTGATGTTTTGATGACCAGTTACCAGACTCATGACATAACCACACACACACACACACACACACACACATATGGGCTGTGATGACGGAGGGTAACCACTAGACTGGCCTCAAGGCCAGCGTTACGGTGGGTCGGCCGCACCCGACCTGCTGCCTCACTGACCACTGGATCACACACTGCGTAATACATGGCCACAATTACTGTGCTTAAGTAGATCATCCACGGACTCCAGCGCCGGCGAGTTGACATTCGGAGCCCATCGTAGTGACTTACGGCTCCTCTCACCATGTTGCATCAGTATTGACCTCATCAGATTCTTAATCTTAAGTTTCGATGATGCTGTTGATGATGACTGAGATCATGTGTGTATAACTACCTATTCGTATTGACCTAATCGTATTGTAAGGGGGCCGTATCTTTTAAACTTTCGTCTCATACAATGTTTTACACTTCTATATGCTGTCCGCATTCACCATCTTATAACACAGTTTGTTCTATATATCCGTCACTCATTTTGCAAAAGTAGTTCTGTGAATCCACTCTTTAAACTTTTCTTGAATTTCATGTTATGGCCTCTTATTGCTCTATCGCCTCATCTTTCAAAACAATTGTTCACTATCTACGTAAAGAAACTGGTTTAAAGACAGAGGCTGTGGTCAGAGAACCCCCTCACTCTTTTCTCATTCATGATGGGCAAATCTAAGGCCACTAGCATTTCTTTGTAACTCAACTCTCATTTCTAGTGTTCTTTAATGTGTTTCTCTGGACCTTTTTTTACCAGTTTTTTGTGTGCTTTTTGAGAGTGGTGACGAAACTTGGGAAGCATGATCTAGTTTTGGCCTTATGCAGCAGGATGTGAGCATCTTTCTGAATGATTCCTTATCCACATGCTAATACTTATCTCCTGTACTATTCTCCTAATGTGGGACTCTGACAACAGGTCAGGGAAGATATCAATAGTCCCCACTCACACAAATTCCTTCAGCTTATAGCCTGCCTTTCCTTTGTAATTACTCGAGTGTGAATATCATCAATAATGTATCACACCAATTTCAAGTTTGTCGAGGTTCCTTTGTAATTGGAAGAAAACATTTATCAAAAAGAGCAGGGCGTCCAGAAGAGACCCCAAAAACACAGCATTGGTAACTTTAATGCATTCTTAAAAAGGCTCGTCTGACGTGCGTCCTGTCGTTCCTTGCCACTAAGATCATCTACGCATCGGGGATGTCTTTTCCTTAATATTATTGGGTAGAACTCTCATATGCTAGGTACACATGACCGCCTTTCCCTGAAGCCGTATTGTCTCGCACTTAAGCAGGTTTTTCCTATGCAGGAAATAATCCTTTTATTCTCTAATTATCTTTTCCAGACTTTACAAACCACATTCGTAAGGGTGATCGATTCAGCTCCTCTTCCCGGTCTCTTTTCTTGTAGAAATGTCCTAAGCATTTGGCCTTTTTCTAACGACATCTTGAACAGCTTTTCAGGTATTGGTACATATCTTCAGTACATATAGAACATTTCAACAGGACCATGAGATTTATTATCAAGACCTCTATAGTATTCTGTTTATTTCCTCTCTAGATATTTCAATGTTTTTCAAGATCTCAACGTTCCATTTCACTGGAGTTGGAGCTGCAGTGTCTTTCACAGTCAAGGGATTCTTGAACTTGTCACTCACATCATCGCATATCCTTGAATCATCTTGTATATATATATATATATATATATATATATATATATATATATATATATATATATATATATATATATATATATATATATATATATATATATAATTTTTTCTTTTTTTTTTTTTTTTTTTTTTTACTATTCGCTATTTCCCGCGATAGCGAGATAGCGTTAAGAACAGAGGACTGGGCCTTTGAGGGAATACCCTCACCTGGCCCCCTTCTCTGTTCCTTCTTTTGGAAAGAAAAAAAAAAAAAAAAAAAAAATATATATATATATATATATAAATATATATATATATAAATATATATATATATATATATATATATAAATATATATATATATATATATATATATATATATATATATTTTTTTTTTTTTTTTTTTTTTTTTTTTTTATACTTTGTCGCTGTCTCCCGCGTTTGCGAGGTAGCGCAAGGAAACAGACGAAAGAAATGGCCCAACCCCCATACACACGTACATACACACGTCCACACACGCAAATATACATACCTACACAGCTTTCCATGGTTTACCCCAGACGCTTCACATGCCTTGATTCAATCCACTGACAGCACGTCAACCCCTGTATACCACATCGCTCCAATTCACTCTATTTCTTGCCCTCCTTTCACCCTCCTGCATGTTCAGGCCCCGATCACACAAAATCTTTTTCACTCCATCTTTCCACCTCCAATTTGGCCTCCCTCTTCTCCTCGTTCCCTCCACCTCCGACACATATATCCTCTTGGTCAATCTTTCCTCACTCATTCTCTCCATGTGCCCAAACCATTTCAAAACACCCTCTTCTGCTCTCTCAACCACGCTCTTTTTATTTCCACACATCTCTCTTACCCTTACGTTACTTACTCGATCAAACCACCTCACACCACACATTGTCCTCAAACATCTCATTTCCAGCACATCCATCCTCCTGCGCACAACTCTATCCATAGCCCACGCCTCGCAACCATACAACATTGTTGGAACCACTATTCCTTCAAACATACCCATTTTTGCTTTCCGAGATAATGTTCTCGACTTCCACACATTTTTCAAGGCTCCCAAAATTTTCGCCCCCTCCCCCACCCTATGATCCACTTCCGCTTCCATGGTTCCATCCGCTGACAGATCCACTCCCAGATATCTAAAACACTTCACTTCCTCCAGTTTTTCTCCATTCAAACTCACCTCCCAATTGACTTGACCCTCAACCCTACTGTACCTAATAACCTTGCTCTTATTCACATTTACTCTTAACTTTCTTCTTCCACACACTTTACCAAACTCAGTCACCAGCTTCTGCAGTTTCTCACATGAATCAGCCACCAGCGCTGTATCATCAGCGAACAACAACTGACTCACTTCCCAAGCTCTCTCATCCCCAACAGACTTCATACTTGCCCCTCTTTCCAGGACTCTTGCATTTACCTCCCTAACAACCCCATCCATAAACAAATTAAACAACCATGGAGACATCACACAACCCTGCCGCAAACCTACATTCACTGAGAACCAATCACTTTCCTCTCTTCCTACACGTACACATGCCTTACATCCTCGATAAAAACTTTTCACTGCTTCTAACAACTTGCCTCCCACACCATATATTCTTAATACCTTCCACAGAGCATCTCTATCAACTCTATCATATGCCTTCTCCAGATCCATAAATGCTACATACAAATCCATTTGTATGTATATCTTTCTTTTTTTCTTTTAAACTATTCGCCATTTCCCGCGTTAGCGAGGTAGCGTTAGGAACAGAGGACTGGGCCTTTTTTGGAATATCCTCACCTGGCCCCCTCTGTTCCTTCTTTTGGAAAATTTAAAAAAAAAAAAAAGAGAGGGGAGGATTTCCAGCCCCCCGCTCCCTCCCCTTTTAGTCGCCTTCTACGACACGCAGGGAACACGTGGGAAGTATTCTCAATCCCCTATCCCAAGGGATGATATATATATATATATATATATATATATATATATATATATATATATATATATATATATATATATATATATATATATAACCATGGAAAGCTGTGTAGGTATGTATATTTGCGTGTGTGGACGTATGTATATACATGTGTGTGGGGGGGGGGGGGGGGTTGGGCCATTTCTTTCGTCTGTTTCCTTGCGCTACCTCGCAAACGCGGGAGACAGCGACAAAGTATAATAAATATATGAAAATAAAATAAATATATATAAGGGGATAAGAGTGAGTGCTCAAATTACAGAGGTATAAGTTTGTTGAGTATTCCTGGTAAGTTATATGGGAGGGTATTGATTGAGAGGGTGAAGGCATGTACAGAGCATCAGATTGGGGAAGAGCAGTGTGGTTTCAGAAGTGGTAGAGGATGTGTGGATCAGGTGTTTGCTTTGAAGAATGTATGTGAGAAATACTTAGAAAAGCAAATGGATTTGTATGTAGCATTTATGGATCTGGAGAAGGCATATGATAGAGTTGATAGAGATGCTCTGTGGAAGGTATTAAGAATATATGGTGTGGGAGGAAAGTTGTTAGAAGCAGTGAAAAGTTTTTATCGAGGATGTAAGGCATGTGTACGTGTAGGAAGAGAGGAAAGTGATTGGTTCTCAGTGAATGTAGGTTTGCGGCAGGGGTGTGTGATGTCTCCATGCTTGTTTAATTTGTTTATGGATGGGGTTGTTAGGGAGGTGAATGCAAGAGTTTTGGAAAGAGGGGCAAGTATGAAGTCTGTTGGGGATGAGAGAGCTTGGGAAGTGAGTCAGTTGTTGTTCGCCGATGATACAGCGCTGGTGACTGATTCATGTGAGAAACTGCCGAAGCTGGTGACTGAGTTTGGTAAAGTGTGTGAAAGAAGAAAGTTAAGAGTAAATGTGAATAAGAGCAAGGTTATTAGGTACAGTAGGGTTGAGGGTCAAGTCAATTGGGAGGTGAGTTTGAATGGAGAAAAACTGGAGGAAGTGAAGTGTTTTAGATATCTGGGAGTGGATCTGGCAGCGGATGGAACCATGGAAGCGGAAGTGGATCATAGGGTGGGGGAGGGGGCGAAAATTCTGGGAGCCTTGAAGAATGTGTGGAAGTCGAGAACATTATCTCGGAAAGCAAAAATGGGTATGTTTGAAGGAATCGTGGTTCCAACAATGTTGTATGGTTGCGAGGCGTGGGCTATGGATAGAGTTGTGCGCAGGAGGATGGATGTGCTGGAAATGAGATGTTTGAGGACAATGTGTGGTGTGAGGTGGTTTGATCGAGTAAGTAACGTAAGGGTAAGAGAGATGTGTGGAAATAAAAAGAGCGTGGTTGAGAGAGTAGAAGAGGGTGTTTTGAAATGGTTTGGGCACATGGAGAGAATGAGTGAGGAAAGATTGACCAAGAGGATATATGTGTCGGAGGTGGAGGGATCGAGGAGAAGTGGGAGACCAAATTGGAGGTGGAAAGATGGAGTGAAAAAGATTTTTTGTGATCGGGGCCTGAACATGCAGGAGGGTGAAAGGAGGGCAAGGAATAGAGTGAATTGGATCGATGTGGTATACCGGGGTTGACGTGCTGTCAGTGGGTTGAATCAGGGCATGTGAAGCGTCTGGGGTAAACCATGGAAAGCTGTGTAGGTATGTATATTTGCGTGTGTGGACGTATGTATATACATGTGTATGGGGGTGGGTTGGGCCATTTCTTTCGTCTGTTTCCTTGCGCTACCTCGCAAACGCGGGAAACAGCGACACAAGCAAAAAAAAAAATATATATATATATATATGAATATATATATATATATATATATATATATATATATATATATATATATATATATATATATATATATATATATATATATATATATATATTTTATTATACTATTCGCCATTTCCCGCCTCAGCGAGGTAGCGTTAAGAACAGAGGACTGGGCCTCTGAGGAAACATCCTCACCCGGCCCCCTTTTCTGTTCCTTCCTTTGGGAAAAAAAGAAAAAAAAAATGAGAGGGGAAGATTTCCAGCCCTCAGCTCCTTTCCCTTTTAGTCGCCTTGTACGACACGCAGGGAATACGTGGGAAGTATTCTTTCAACCCTATCTCCTATATATATATATATATATATATATATATATATATATATATATATATATATATATATATATATATATATATATAATAAAGTGCGTAAGACAGGGGAGCAAATGGGAACTTCAGTGAAGGGCGCAAATGGGGAGGTGATAACAAGTAGTGGTGATGTGAGAAGGAGATTGAGTGAGTATTTTGAAGGTTTGTTGAATGTGTTTGATGATAGAGTGGCAGATAGAGGGTGTTTTGGTCGAGGTGGTGTGCAAAGTGAGAGGGTTAGGGAAAATGATTTGGTAAACAAAGAAGAGGAAGTAAAAGTTTTGCGGAAGATGAAAGCCGGCAAGGCAGCAGGTTTGGATGGTATTGCAGTGGAAACTATTAAAAAAGGGGGTGACTGTATTGTTGACTGGTTGGTAAGGTTACTTAATGTATGTATGACTCATGGTGAGGTGCCTGAGGATTGGCGGAATGCGTGCATAGTGCCATTGTACAAAGGCAAAGGGGATAAGAGTGAGTGCTCAAATTACAGAGGTATAAGTTTGTTGAGTATTCCTGGTAAATTATATGGGAGGGTATTGATTGAGAGGGTGAAGGCATGTATAGAGCATCAGATTGGGGAAGAGCAGTGTGGTTTCAGAAGTGGAAGAGGATGTGTGGATCAGGTGTTTGTTTTGAAGAATGTATGTGAGAAATACTTAGAAAAGCAAATGGATTTGTATGTAGCATTTATGGATCTGGAGAAGGCATATGATAGAGTTGATAGAGATGCTCTGTGGAAGGTATTAAGAATATATGGTGTGAGAGGCAAGATGTTAGAAGCAGTGAAAAGTTTTAACGAGGATGTAAGGCATGTGTACGTGTAGGAAAAGAGGAAAGTGATTGGTTCTCAGTGAATATAGGTTTACGGCAGGGGTGTGTGATGTCTCCATGGTTGTTTAATTTGTTTATGGATGGGGTTGTTAGGGAGGTGAATGCAAGAGTTTTGGAAAGAGGGGCAAGTATGAAGTCTGTTGTGGATGAGAGAGCTTGAGAAGTGAGTCAGTTGTTGTTCGCTGATGACACAGCGCTGGTGGCTGATTCATGTGAGAAACTGTAGAAGCTGGTGACTGAGATTGGTAAAGTGTGTAAAAGAAGAAAGTTAAGAGTAAATGTGAATAAGAGCAAGGTTATTAGGTACAGTAGGGTTGAGGGTCAAGTCATTTGGGAGGTAAGTTTGAATGGAGAAAAACTGGAGGAAGTAAAGTGTTTTAGATATCTGGGAGTGGATCTGGCAGCGGATGGAACCATGGAAGCGGAAGTGAATCATAGGGTGGGGGAGGGGGCGAAAATTCTGGGAGCCTTGAAGAATGTGTGGAAGTCGAGAACTTTATCTCGGAAAGCAAAAATGGGTATGTTTGAAGGAATAGTGGTTCCAACAATGTTGTATGGTTGCGAGGCGCGGGCTATGGATCGAGTTGTGCGCAGGAGGGTGGATGTGCTGGAAATGAGATGTTTGAGGACAATCTGTGGTGTGAGGTGGTTTGATCGAGTAAGTAATGTAAGGGTAAGAGAGATTCGTGGAAATAAAAAGAGCGTGGTTGAGAGAGCAGAAGAGGGTGTTTTGAAATGGTTTGGGCACATGGAGAGAATGAGTGAGGAAAGATTGACCAAGAGGATATATGTGTCGGAGGTGGAGGGAACGAGGAGAAGTGGGAGACCAAATTGGAGGTGGAAAGATGGAGTGAAAAAGATTTTGTGTGATCGGGGCCTGAACATGCAGGAAGGTGAGAGGCGGGCAAGGAATAGAGTGAATTGGATCGATGTGGTATACCGGGGTCGACGTGCTGTCAGTGGATTAAATCAGGGCATGTGAAGCGTCTGGGGTAAACCATGGAAAGTTCTGTGGTGCCTGGATGTGGAAAGGGAGCTGTGGTTTCCGGCATTATTGCATGACAGCTAGAGACTGAGTGTGAACGAATGGGGCCTTTGTTGTCTTTTCCTAGTGCTACCTCGCACACATGAGGGGGGAGGGGGATGGTATTCCATGTGTGGCGAGGTGGCGATGAGAATGAATAAAGGCAGACAGTGTGAATTGTGTGCATGGGTATATATGTATGTGTCTGTGTGTGTATATATATGTGTACATTGAGATGTATAGGTATGTATATTTGCGTGTGTGGACGTGTATGTATATACATTGTGTATGGGGGTGGGTTGGGCCATTTCTTTCGTCTGTTTCCTTGCGCTACCTCGCAAACGCGGGAGACAGCGACAAAGCAAAATGAATGAATAAATATAAATATATATATATATATATATATATATATATATATATATATATATATATATATATATATATATATATATATATATATATATATATATATATATATATAAAAGCAAATGGATTTGTATGTAGCATTTATGGATCTGGAGGAGGCATATGATAGAGTTGATAGAGATGCTCGGTGGAAGGTATTAAGAATATATGGTGTGGGGGCAAGTCGTTAAAAGCAGTGAAAAGTTTTTATCGACGATGTAAGGCATGTGTACGTGTAGGAAGACAGGAAAATGATTGGTTCTCAGTGAATGTAATTTTGTGGCAAGGGTGTGTGATGTCTCCATGGTTGTTTAATTTGTTTATGGATGGGGTTTTTAGGGAGGTGAATGCAAGAGTTTTGGAAAAAGGGGCAAGTATGCAGTCTGTTGTGAATGAGAGAGCTTGGGAAGTGAGTCAGTTGTTGTTCGCTGATGATATAGCGCTGGTGGCTGATTCATATGAGAAACTGCAGAAGCTGGTGACTGAGTTTGGTAAAGTGTGTGAAAGAAAAAGTTGAAAGTAAATGTGAATAAGAGCAAGGTTATTAGGTACAATAGGGTTGAGGGTCAAGTCAATTTGGAGGTAAGTTTGAATGGAGAAAAACTGGAAGTTAAGTGTTTTAGATATCTGTGAGTGGATTTGGCACCGGATGGAAGCGGAAGTGAATCATAGGGTGGGGGAGGGGGCGAGAATTCTGCGAGCCTTGAAGAATTTGTGGAAGCAGAGAACATTATCTCGGAAAGCAAAAATGGGTATGTTTGATGGAATAGTGGTTCCAACAATGCTGTATGGTTACGAGGCGTGGGCTATGGATAGAGTTGTGCGGAGGAGGGTGGATATGCTGGAAATGAGATGTTTGAGGACAATATGTGGTGTGAGGTGGTTTGATCGAGTAAGTAATAATAGGGTAAGAGAGATGTTTGGTAATAAAAAGAGTGTGCTTGAGAGAGCAGAAGAGGGTGTTTTGAAATTGTTTGGTCACATGGAGAGAATGAGTGAGGAAAGATTGACCAAGAGGATATATGTGTCAGACGTGGAGGGAACGAGGAGAAGTGGGAGACCAAATTGGAGGTGGAAAGATGGAGTGAAAAAGATTTTGAGTTATCGGGACCTGAACATGCAGGATTGTGAAGGCGTGCAAGGAGCAGAATGAATTGGAATGATTTGGTATACCGGGGTCGACGTGCTGTCAATGGATTGAACCAGGGCATGTGAAGCGTCTGGGGTAAACCATGGAAAGTTGTGTGGGGCCTGGATGTGGAAAGGGAGCTGTGGTTTTGGTGCATTATTACATGACAGCTAGAGACTGAGTGTGAACGAATGGGCCCTTTGTTGTCTTTTCCTAGCGCTACCCGGCACACATGAGGGAGGAAGGGGTTGTTATTTAATGTGTGGCGAGGTGGCGATGGGAATGAATAAAGGCATACAGTATGAATTATGTTCATGTGTATATATGAATATGTCTATGTGTGTATATATATGTATACGTTGAGATGTATAGGTATGTATATTTGCGTGTGTGGACGTGTATGTATATACATGTGTATGTGGGTGGGTTGGGCCCTTTTTTCGTCTATTTCCTTGCGCTACCTCGCTAACGCGGGAAACAGCGACAAAGGAATATATATATATATATATATATATATATATATATATATATATATATATATATATATATATATATATATATATATATATATATATATTCTTTCTTTCATACTATTTGCCATTTCCCGCATTAGCGAGGTAGCGTTAAGAACAGAGGACTGGGCCTTTGAGGGAATATCCTCACCTGGCCCCCCTTCTCTGTTCCTTCTTTTGGAAAATTGAAAAAAAAAAAACGAGAGGGGAGGATTTCCAGCCCCCCGCTCCCTCCCCTTTTACTCGCCCTCTACGACACGCAGGGAATACGTGGGAAGTATTCTTTCTCTCCTATCCCCAGGGATTATATATATATATATATATATATATATATATATATATATATATATATATATATATATATATATATATATATATATATATACATATTATCCCTCGGGATAGGAGAGAAAGAATACTTCCCACGTATTCCCTGCATGCCGTATGAGGTGAATAAAAGGGGAGGGAGCGGGGGGCAGGAAATACTCCCCTCTCTCTTGTAATTTCCAAAAGGTGGAACAAAGAAGGGGGCCAAGTGAGGATTTCCCTCAAAGGCTCAATCCTCTGTTCTCGCCAACGCGGGAGATGGCGAACAGTATGAAAATATATATATATATATATATATATATATATATATATATATATATATATATATATATATATATATATATATATATATATATATATATATATATATATATATATATATATATATATATATATATTCCTATGAGTCCACGGGGAAAATGAAACACGAAAAGTTCCCAAGTACACTTTCGCGTAATAATCACATCATCAGGGGATACACAAGAGAGAAATATAGCAGTCAGTTGATACACATTCAAGAGACGAAGCTAGGACGCCATTTGGTAAACATGTGATTCTCCAAAACATACAACGAACGTTCGTAAACTTATCATTTTATAACTCTTGTCAACAATAAAGTTATCTAATTTGTATAGACCGTCACTAATATTAAAATTTTAATTCTTTGTGTATTCAATAATACAAGATTCAATGAAATTTCTCTTGGTAATAGAGTTAGAGTTAATAACTGAGATGGCGTTACTCTAGTCAATACAATGATCATAGTTTTTAACATTATTAAACAAGGCATTTGATTCTTGTCCCGTTCTTATACTATATTTATGTTGCTTAAGTCTAACAGAAAGATCCTTACCAGTCTGACCAACATAAAATTTATTACAGTTTCCACAAGGCACTTTATAGATGCCACCAAGAGAATTTTCTGGTGAATTCCTGATTAAGATATTCTTTATAGTACTATTTTTGTTAAAGGCAACAATAAGGAACATAGATATAGTATAAGAACGGGACAAGAATCAAATGCCTTGTTTAATAATGTTAAAAACTATGATCATTGTATTAACTAGAGTAACGCCATCTCAGTTATTAACTCTAACTCTATTACCAGGAGAAATTTCATTGAATCTTGTATTATTGAATACACAAAGAATTATAATTTTAATATTAGTGATGGTCTATACAAATGAGATAACTTTATTGTTGATAAGATTTGTAAAATGATAAGTTTATGAACGCTCGTTCTATGTTTTGGACAATTACATGTTTAGCAAATGGCGTCCTAGCTTCGTGTCTTCGATGTATATCTATTGACTGTTATGTTTCTTTCTTGTGTCTCCCCTGATGATGTGATTATAACACGAAAGTGCACTTGGGAACTTTTCGTGTTTCATTTTCCCCGTGGACTCATAGGAACATCTTGATCACGCGCAAATTGTGACCCTTTTGGATGTTAATGTGCTGAGAGGTGCAACTGGAGGGATGTCTGATCATTATCTTGTGGAGGCGAAGGTGAAGATTTGTAGGGGTTTTTAGAAAAGAAGAGAGAATGTTGGGGTGAATAGGGTGGTGAGAGTAAGTGAGCTTGGGAAGGAGACTTGTGTGAGGAAGTACTAGGAGAGACTGAGTACAGAATGGAAAAAGGTGAGAACAAAGGAGGTAAGGGGAGTGGGGGAGGAATGGGATGTATTTAGGGAATCAGTGATGGCTTGCGCAAAAGATGCTTGCGGCATGAGAAGCGTGGGAGGTCGGTTGATTAGAAAGGGTAGTGAGTGGTGGGATGAAGAAGTAAGATTATTAGTGAAAGAGAAGAGAGAGGCATTTGGACGATTTTTGCAGGGAAAAAATGCAAATGAGTGGGAGATGTATAAAAGAAAGAGACCGGAGGTCAAGAGAAAGGTGCAAGAAGTGAAAAGAGGGCAAATGAGAGTTGGGGTGAGAGAGTATCATTAAATTTTAGGGAGAATAAAAAGATGTTCTAGAAGGAGGTAGATAATAAAGTGCGTAAGACAAGGGAGCAAATGGGAACATCAGTGAAGGTGGCTAATGGGGAGGTGATAACAAGTAGTGGTGATGTGAGAAGGAGATGGAGTGAGTATTTTGAAGGTTTGTTGAATGTGTTTGATGATATAGTGGCAGATATAGGGTGTTTTGGTGGAGGTGGTGTGCAAAGTGAGAGGGTTAGGGAAAATGATTTGGTAAACAGAGAAGAGGTAGTAAAAGTTTTACGGAAGATGAAAGCCGGCAAGGCAGCAGGTTTGGATGGTATTGCTGTGGAATTTATCAAAAAAGGGGGTAACTGTATTGCTGACTGGTTGGTAAGGTTATCTAATGTATGTATGATTCATGGTGAGGTGCCTGAAGATTGGCAGAATGCTTGCATAGTGCCATTGTACAAAGGCAAAGGGGATAAGAGTGAGTGCTCAAATTACAGAGGTATATGTTTGTTGAGTATTCCTGGTAAATCATATGGGAGGGTATTGATTGAGAGGGTGGAGGCATGTGCAGAGCTTCAGATTCGGGAAGAGCACTATGGTTTCAGAAGTGGTAGAGGATGTGTGGATCAGGTGTTTGCTTTGAAGAATGTATGTGAGAAATACTTAGAAAAGCAAATGGATTTGTATGTGCATTTATGGATCTGGAGAAGGCATATGATAAAGTTGATAGAGATGCTCTGTGGAAGGTATTAAGAATATATGATGTGGGAGGCAAGTTGTTAGAAGCAGTGAAGAGTTTCTATCGACGATGTAAGGCATTTGTACGTGTAGGAAGAGAGGAAAGTGATTGGTTCTCAGTGAATGTAGGTTTGCGGCAGGGATGTGTGATGTCTCCATGGTTGTTTAATTTGTTTATGGGTGTGGTTGTTATGGAGGTGAATGCAAGAGTTTTGGAAAGAGTGGCAAGTATGAAGTCTGTTGGGGATGAGAGAGCTTGGGAAGTGAGTCAGTTGTTGTTCGCTGATGATACAGCGCTGGTGGCTGATTCATGTGAGAAACTGCAGAAGCTGGTGACTGAGTTTGGTAAAGTGTGTGAAAGAAGAAAGTTAAGAGTAAATGTGAATAAGAGCAAGGTTATTAGGTACACTAGGGTTGAGGGTCAAGTCAATTGGGGGTTAAGTTTCAATGGAGAAAAACTGGAGGAAGTAAAGTGTTTTAGATATCTGGGAGTGGATCTGGCAGCGGATGGAACCATGGAAGCGGAAGTGGATCATAGTGTGGGGGAGGGGGCGAAAATTCTGGTAGCCTTGAAGAATGTGTGGAAGTCGAGAACATTATCTCGGAAAGCAAAAATGGGTATGTTTGATGGAATAGTGGTTCCAACAATGCTGTATGGTTACGAGGCGTGGGCTATGGATAGAGTTGTGTGGAGGAGGGTGGATATGCTGGAAATGAGATGTTTGAGGACAATATGTGGTGTGAGGTGGTATGATCGAGTAAGTAATAATAGGGTAAGAGAGATGTTTGGTAATAAAAAGAGTGTGCTTGAGAGAGCAGAAGATGGTGTTTTGAAATTGTTTGGTCACATGGAGAGAATGAGTGAGGAAAGATTGACCAAGAGGATATATGTGTCAGACGTGGAGGGAAGGAGGAGAAGTGGGAGACCAAATTGGAGGTGGAAAGATGGAGTGAAAAAGATTTTGAGTTATCGGGACCTGAACATGCAGGATTGTGAAGGCGTGCAAGGAGCAGAATGAATTGGAATAATTTGGTATACCGGGTCGACGTGCTGTCAATGGATTGAACCAGGGCATGTGAAGCGTCTGGGGTAAACCATGGAAAGTTGTGTGGGGCCTGGATGTGGAAAGGGAGCTGTGGTTTTGGTGCATTATTACATGACAGCTAGAGACTGAGTGTGAACGAATGGGCCCTTTGTTGTCTTTTCCTAGCGCTACCCGGCACACATGAGGGAGGAAGGGGTTGTTATTTAATGTGTGGCGAGGTGGCGATGGGAATGAATAAAGGCATACAGTATGAATTATGTTCATGTGTATATATGAATATGTCTATGTGTGTATATATATGTATACGTTGAGATGTATAGGTATGTATATTTGCGTGTGTGGACGTGTATGTATATACATGTGTATGTGGGTGGGTTGGGCCATTTTTCCGTCTATTTCCTTGCGCTACCTCGCTAACGCGGGAAACAGCAACAAAGGAATATATATATATATATATATATATATATATATATATATATATATATATATATATATATATATATATATATATATATATATATATATATATTCATTCTTTTTTTATACTATTTGCCATTTCCCGCATTAGCGAGGTAGCGTTAAGAACAGAGGACTGGGCCTTTGAGGGAATATCCTCACCTGGCCCCCTTTCTCTGTTCCTTCTTTTGGAAAATTGAAAAAAAAACGAGAGGGGAGGATTTCCAGCCACCCGCTCCCTCCCCTTTTAGTCGCCCTCTGCGACACGCAGGGAATACGTGGGAAGTATTCTTTCTCCCCTATCCCCAGGGATTATATATATATATATATATATATATATATATATATATATATATATATATATATATATATATATATATATATATATATATATCCCTGGGGATAGGGGAGAAAGAATACTTCCCACGTATTCTCTGCGTGTCGTAGAAGGCGACTAAAAGGGGAGGGAGCGGGGGGCTGGAAATCCTCCCCTCTCGTTTTTTTTTTAATTTTCCAAAAGAAGGAACAGAGAATTGGGCCAGGTGAGGGTATTCCCTCAAGGCCCAGTCCTCTGTTCTTAACGCTTCCTCGCTAATGCGGGAAATGGCGAATAGTTTGAAAGAAAAGATATATATATATATATATATATATATATATATATATATATATATATATATATATATATATATATATATATATATATATATATATATATATATATATATATATATATATATATATATATATATATATATTATCCCTCGGGATAGGAGAGAAAGAATACTTCCCACGTATTCCCTGCATGCCGTATGAGGTGAATAAAAGGGGAGGGAGCGGGGGGCAGGAAATACTCCCCTCTCTCTTGTAATTTTCCAAAAGGTGGAACAAAGAAGGGGGCCAAGTGAGGATTTCCCTCAAAGGCTCAATCCTCTGTTCTCGCCAACGCGGGAGATGGCGAACAGTATGAATATATATATATATATATATATATATATATATATATATATATATATATATATATATATATATATATATATATATATATATATATATATTCCTATGAGTCCACGGGGAAAATGAAACACGAAAAGTTCCCAAGTGCACTTTCGCGTAATAATCACATCATCAGGGGAGACACAAGAGAGAAATATAGCAGTCATTTGATACACATTCAAGAGACGAAGCTAGGACGCCATTTGGTAAACGTGATTCTCCAAAACATACAACGAACGTTCATAAACTTATCATTTTACAACTCTTGTCAACAATAAAGTTATCTAATTTGTATAGACCGTCACTAATATTAAAATTTTAATTCTTTGTGTATTCAATAATACAAGATTCAATGAAATTTCTCTTGGTAATAGAGTTAGAGTTAATAACTGAGATGGCGTTACTCTAGTCAGTACAATGATCATAGTTTTTAACATTATTAAACAAGGCATTTGATTCTTGTCCCGTTCTTATACTATATTTATGTTGCTTAAGTCTAACAGAAAGATCCTTACCAGTCTGACCAACATAAAATTTATTACAGTTTCCACAAGGCACTTTATAGATGCCACCAAGAGAATTTTCTGGTGAATTCCTGATTAAGATATTCTTTATAGTACTATTTTTGTTAAAGGCAACAATAAGGAACATAGATATAGTATAAGAACGGGACAAGAATCAAATGCCTTGTTTAATAATGTTAAAAACTATGATCATTGTATTAACTAGAGTAACGCCATCTCAGTTATTAACTCTAACTCTATTACCAGGAGAAATTTCATTGAATCTTGTATTATTGAATACACAAAGAATTATAATTTTAATATTAGTGATGGTCTATACAAATGAGATAACTTTATTGTTGATAAGATTTGTAAAATGATAAGTTTATGAACGCTCGTTCTATGTTTTGGACAATTACATGTTTAGCAAATGGCGTCCTAGCTTCGTGTCTTCGATGTATATCTACTGACTGTTATGTTTCTTTCTTGTGTCTCCCCTGATGATGTGATTATAACACGAAAGTGCACTTGGGAACTTTTCGTGTTTCATTTTCCCCGTGGACTCATAGGAACATCTTGATAACGCGCAAATTGTGACCCTTTTGGATGTTAATGTGCTGAGAGGTGCAACTGGAGGGATGTCTGATCATTATCTTGTGGAGGCGAAGGTGAAGATTTGTAGGGGTTTTCAGAAAAGAAGAGAGAATGTTGGGGTGAATAGGGTGGTGAGAGTAAGTGAGCTTGGGAAGGAGACTTGTGTGAGGAAGTACTAGGAGAGACTGAGTACAGAATGGAAAAAGGTGAGAACAAAGGAGGTAAGGGGAGTGGGGGAGGAATGGGATGTATTTAGGGAATCAGTGATGGCTTGCGCAAAAGATGCTTGCGGCATGAGAAGCGTGGGAGGTCGGTTGATTAGAAAGGGTAGTGAGTGGTGGGATGAAGAAGTAAGATTATTAGTGAAAGAGAAGAGAGAGGCATTTGGACGATTTTTGCAGGGAAAAAATGCAAATGAGTGGGAGATGTATAAAAGAAAGAGACAGGAGGTCAAGAGAAAGGTGCAAGAAGTGAAAAGAGGGCAAATGAGAGTTGGGGTGAGAGAGTATCATTAAATTTTAGGGAGAATAAAAAGATGTTCTAGAAGGAGGTAGATAATAAAGTGCGTAAGACAAGGGAGCAAATGGGAACATCAGTGAAGGTGGCTAATGGGGAGGTGATAACAAGTAGTGGTGATGTGAGAAGGAGATAGAGTGAGTATTTTGAAGGTTTGTTGAATGTGTTTGATGATATAGTGGCAGATATAGGGTGTTTTGGTCGAGGTGGTGTGCAAAGTGAGAGGGTTAGGGAAAATGATCTGGTAAACAGAGAAGAGGTAGTAAAAGTTTTACGGAAGATGAAAGCCGGCAAGGCAGCAGGTTTGGATGGTATTGCTGTGGAATTTATCAAAAAAGGGGGTAACTGTATTGCTGACTGGTTGGTAAGGTTATCTAATGTATGTATGATTCATGGTGAGGTGCCTGAAGATTGGCAGAATGCTTGCATAGTGCCATTGTACAAAGGCAAAGGGGATAAGAGTGAGTGCTCAAATTACAGAGGTATATGTTTGTTGAGTATTCCTGGTAAATCATATGGGAGGGTATTGATTGAGAGGGTGGAGGCATGTGCAGAGCATCAGATTCGGGAAGAGCACTGTGGTTTCAGAAGTGGTAGAGGATGTGTGGATCAGGTGTTTGCTTTGAAGAATGTATGTGAGAAATACTTAGAAAAGCAAATGGATTTGTATGTGCATTTATGGATCTGGAGAAGGCATATGATAAACTTGATAGAGATGCTCTGTGGAAGGTATTAAGAATATATGATGTGGGAGGCAAGTTGTTAGAAGCAGTGAAGAGTTTCTATCGACGATGTAAGGCATTTGTACGTGTAGGAAGAGAGGAAAGTGATTGGTTCTCAGTGAATTTACTTTTGCGGCAGGGGTGTGTGATGTCTCCATGGTTGTTTAATTTGTTTATGCATGGGGTTGTTGGGGAGGTGAATGCAAGAGTTTTGGAAAGAGGGGCAAGTATGCAGTCTGTTGGGGATGAGAGAGCTTGGGAAGTGAGTCTGTTGTTGTTCGCTGATGATACAGTGCTGGTGGCTGATTCATGTGAGAAACTGCAGAAGCTGGTGACTGAGTTTGGTAAAGTGTGTGAAAGAAGAAAGTTAAGAGTAAATGTGAATAAGAGCAAGGTTATTAGGTACAGTAGGGTTGAGGGTCAAGTCAATTGGGAGGTAAGGTTGAATGGAGAAAAACTGGAGGAAGTAAAGTGTTTTAGATATCTGGGAGTGGATCTGGCAGCGGATGGAACCATGGAAGCTTAGGTGAATCATAGGGTGGGAGAGGGGGCGAAAGTCCTGGGAGCCTTGAAGAATGTGTGGAAGTCGAGAACATTATCTCGGAAAGCAAAAATGGGTATGTTTGAAGGAATAGTGGTTCCAACAATGTTGTATGGTTGCGAGGCGTGGGCTATGGATAAAGTTGTGCGCAGGAGGGTGGATGTGCTGGAAATGAGATGTTTGAGGACAATATGTGGTGTGAGGTGGTTTGATCGGGTAAGTAATGTAAGGGCAAGAGAGATGTGTGGAAATAAAAATAGTGTGGTTGAGAGAGCAGAAGAGGGTGTTTTGAAATGGTTTGGGCACATGGAGAGAATGAGTGAGGAAAGATTGACCAAGAGGATATATGTGTCGGAGGTGGAGGGAACGAGGAGAAGTGGGAGACCAAATTGGAGGTGGAAAGATGGAGTGAAAAAGATTTTGAGTGATCGGGGCCTGAACCTGCAGGAGGGTGAAAGGCGTGCAAGGAATAGAGTGAATTGGATCGATGTGGTATATCGGGGTTGACGTGCTGTCAATGGATTGAATCAGGGTATGTGAAGCGTCTGGGGTAAGCCATGGAAAGTTCTGTGGGGCCTGGATGTGGAAAGGGAACTGTGGTTTCGGGCATTATTACATGACATCTAGAGACTGTGTGTGAACGAATGGGGCCTTTGCTGTCTTTTCCTAGCGCTACCTCGCACACATGAAGGGGGAGTGGATGTTATTCCATGTGTGGCGATGTGAGAATTATTATTCACCCCTCATCACAGATTTCACATAACCATATATAGAAATGTTCTATATTCCGGCCAAGTACTTTCCCTTTTTAGTTTATATGCTCAGTTCACTGTTTAAGATCGTGTATGCTCTCTTTATGTCTTCCTGTGGAGAGGGATATTGCACTGTGACACACTGGTGTGTCATGACACACTGGCATACCTTGCTTCACTGGTGTCCTTAGACAAAATGGTGTACCACGACACAACAGTGTACCACGACACACTAGTGTACCGTGACGCGCAGGTCTACTATGACACACTGGGGTCCTTCGACACAATGGCGTTCCGTGAGACACTACTGTGCAGCGATATAATGGTGTACCGCGACACATCGGTTTACCGTGACACATTGGTGTACAGCGACACACTGGTGTACCACGACACAACGGTGTACCACGACACACTAGTGTACCGTGACACACTGGTGTACCGTAACACAGTGGTGTATTGAGACACACTGATGTACCGTGACACACTAGTGTACCTTCACATACTGATGTACCGCGACACACCGGTGTACCGCGACACACTGGTGTCCTTCGACACACTGGTGTACCTTGACACATTAGTGTACCGCGATGCACCGGTGTACCGCGACACACTGGTGTACCCCAACACAACGGTGAACCGTGACACAATGGTGTACTGCGACACAACGGTGTACCGTGACACATTGGTGTACCGTGACACACTGGTGTCCTTCGACAGAACGGTGTACCACGACACGCTGGTGCACCGTGACACAGTGATGAACCGTGACACACTGGTGTACCGCGACACACTGGTGTACCGCAACACAACGGTGTACTGCGATACACTGGTGTATCGTGACACACTGGTGTACTGAGACACAACGGTGTACCGTGACACACTGGTGTACCGCGACACAACCATGTACCGTCACACCTGGTGTACCGTTACACACTGATGTCCTTCGACACAATGGTGTAAAACGACACATCAGTGTACCGCAACACATTAGTGTACCGTGACACACTGGTCTGCTGTGACATACTGGTGTATTGTGACACACTGATGTACCGTGACAAACTGGTGTACCTTAACACACTGATGTACCGCGACATACAGGTGTACTACGACACACTGGTGTCCTTCGACACACTGGTGTACCGTGACACATTGGTGTGCCGCGATACACCGGTTTACCGTGACACGATGGTGTGCGGCAACACAAAAGTGTACCGTGACACACTGGTGTACCGCGACACACTAGTGTACCGCGACACACTGGTGTATCGTGACACACTGGTGTACCATAACACTAGTGTACCGCAACACAACGGTGTACCGCGATACACTAGTGTATCTTGACACAGTGATGTACCGTGACACACTGGTGTCCTTCAGCACAACGGTGTACCACGACACACTGGTGTACTGCGACACACTGGTGTATTGTGACACACTGGTGTATCGTGACACACTAGTGTTCCTTGACAGTGATGTATCGCGACACACCGGTGTATCGCGACACACTGGTGCTCTCCGACAGACTGGTGTACCGTGACACACTGGTGTACCGCGATACACTGGTTTACCGTGACACACTGGTGTATCGCGACACAACGGTGGAACGTAACACATTGGTGTATCGCGACACACTGGAGTAGCACGACACACTGGTTACCGTGACACACTGGTGTACCGTGACACAACAATGCACCGCGATACGCTGGTGTCTCGTGACAAAGTGGTGTACCGCAGCACACTGATTTGCCGCGACACACCGGCGTATCGCGACACACTGGTGTTCTTCGATACCGTGTGTCACGGTACTCTGATGTACAGTGACACACTGGTGTACCGTGACATTGATGTACCGCGACACACTGGTGTACCGCGACACACTGGTGTACGCGAAAAAACAGTGTACCGCGACTCAACGGTGTACCGTGATATACTGGTGTACCGTGACTCAGTGGCGACCTTCGATACAACGTTATACCGCGACATACCGTTGTACGCGCCACACTGGTGTACCGCGACACAACAGTGTACCGCGACACAACGGTGTACTGTGATACACTGGTGTACCGCGACACACTGGTGTACCGTGACATACTGGTGTCCTTCGACAAAATGGTGCATCATGACACAATGGTGTACCGCGACACACTAGTGTACCGTGACGCAGAGGTCTACCATGACACACTGGTGTCCTTCGACACAACGGTGTACCACGGTGCGACACACTAGTGTGCCGTGACACACTGCTGTCCCTCGACACAATGGTGTACCACGGTACGACACACTAGTGTACTGTGACACACTGGTCTACCATGACATACTGGTGTATTATAACACACTGATGTACCGTAACACACTGGTGAATCTTGACACACTGATGAACCGCTACATACCGGTGTACCACGACACCCTGATGTTCTTCGACACACTGGTGTATCGTGACACATTGGTGTAACGCGATACACCGGTGTACCGTGACACGCTGGAGTACCGTAACACAACGTTGCACCGTGATACACTGGTGTACTGCAACACATTAGTGTATTGTGACACCCTGGTGTACCGTAACACTCTGGTGTACCGCGACACAACGGTGTACCATGATACACTGGTGTATCGTGACACACTGGTGGACCGTGACACACTGGTGTCCTTCAACACAACGGTGTACCGCGACACACTGGTGTATTGTGACACACTGGTGTACCGTGACACACTGATGTATTTGACACACTGATATACCGCGATACACCGGTGTATCGCGATACTCTGGTTTACCGTGACACGCTGGTATACCGCGACAAAACGTTGTACCGTGACACACAGGTGTACCTGGACACACTGATGTACCGCGACACACCGGTGTACCGTAACGCATTGGCGTACCGTGACACACCGGTGTATCGTGATACTCTGGTTTACCATGACACACTGGTGTACCGCGACACAACGGTGTACCGTGACACATAGGTGTACCGCGACACACTGGTGTACCACGATACAACGGTGTGCCGCGACACACTGGTTTATCGTGACACACTGATGTACCGTGACACACTGGTGTACCGCGACACAACGGTGTACTGCGATACACTGGTGTATCGTGACTCACTGAGGTACGCAACACACTGATGTGCCGCGACACATCGGTGAACCGCGACACGCTGGTGTTCTTCGACACACTAATGTACCGCGACACACTAGTGTACCGTAACACACTGGTCTACCATGAAACACTGGTATATTGTGACACACTGATGTACCGTGACACACTGGTATACCTTGACACACTGATGTACCGCGACACACTGGTATACCTTGACACACTGATGTCCTTCGACACACTTGTACCTTGGCACTCTGGTGTACCGTGATACACTGGTGTACCGTGACATACTGGTGTAACGCGACACACTAGTGTACCATGACACACTGGTGTACCGCGACACACTGGTGTACCGCGACACACTGGTGTACCACGACACACTGTTGTATTGTGAGAAACTGGTGTACAGTAATACTCTGATGTACCGCGACACAGCGGTGTACCGCGAAACACTGGTGTATCGTGACATACTGGTATACACACTGGTGATCGACACAACGGTGTACCACGACACACTGGTGTACTGCGACACACTGTTGTATTGTGACACACTGATGTACCTCGACACACTAGTGTACCTTGACACACCGATGTAACGCGACACACCTTTGTACCGCGACACTGGTGTTCTTCGACCCTCTGGTGTACCGTGACACACTGGTGTACCGTGATACACCGGTGTACCGTGACACATTGGTGTACCGCGACACAACGGTGTACCGTGACACACTGGTGTACAACGACACTCTGGTGTACCGCGACACACTGGTGTATCGTGACACACTGGTGTACCGTAACACTCTGGTGTACCGTGACACAATGGTGTACCGCGATACACTGGTGTATCGTGACACCCTGGTGTACCGTGACACACTGCTGTCCTTCGACACAACGGTGTACCGCGACACACTGTTGTACTGCGATATACTGGTGTATTGTGACACGCTGGTGTACCGTGACACACTAGTGCACCTTGACACACTGATGTATTGCGACACACCGGTGTACCACGACACACTGGTGTCCTTCGACACACTGGTGTACCGTGACACACTGGTGTACCGCGACACACTGGTGTACCACAACACACTGGTGTATCGTGACACAGTGATGTACCGTAACACTCTGGGGAACTGTGACACAATGGTGTACTGCGATACACAGGTGTATCGTGACATACTGGTGTACCGTGACACACTGGTGTCCTTCGATACAACTGTGCACCGCGACACACTGGTGTACCGTGACACACTGGTGTACCGCGACACACTGGTGTACCGCGACACACTGGTGTACCACAACACACTGGTGTATCGTGACACAGTGATGTACAGTAACACTCTGGTGAACTGTGACACAATGGTGTACCGCGATACACTGGTGTATTGTGACACAATGGTGTACCGTGACACACTAGTGTACCTTGACACACTGATGTAACGCGACACACTGGTGTACTGCGATACATTGTTGTATCGTGGCTCACTGATGCACCACGACACACTGGTGTACCACGACACTCTGGTGTCCTTCGACACACTGGTGTACTGTGACGCACTGTTGTACCGCGTTACACTGGTTTACCATGACACACTGGTGTACCACGACACAACGGTGTACCGTGACACACTGGTGTACCGCGACACATTGGTGTACCACGACACACTGGTGTACCGCGACACCCTAGTGTATCGTGACACACTGGTGTACCATTACACACTTGTGTACCGCGACACAACGGTGTATCGCGATACACTAGTGTATCTTGACACATTGGTGTACCGCAACACACTGATATGCCGCGACACACCGATGTACCGTGACACGATGGTGTTCTTCGACACACCGGTGTACCGTGACACACTGCTGTTCTTCGACACCCTAGTGTACCGCGACACACTGGTCTACCGTGACACGCCTGTGTACCACGACACACTGGTGTACTGTGACACACTGGTGTACTGCGACACAACGGTGAACAGTGACTCACTGGTGTACCGCTAAAGAGTGGTGTGCCACGACACAACTGTATACCGCGAAACACTGGTGTATCGTGACACACTGGTGTACCGTGACGCACTGGTGTACCGCAAGACAACGGTGCACTGCGATACAGTGGTGCATCGTGCCACATTGCTATACCGCGACACAACGTTGTATTCTTACACTATGGTGTCCTTCGACACACTGGTTTACGGCGAAACACTGGTGTACCGCGACACTCTGGTGTACCTCGACACACTGGTGCACAGCGACACACTGGTTTCCTTCGACACAATGATGTACAGCGACACACTGGTGTACCACGACACAACGGTGTACCACGACACACTAGTGTACCATGACACATTGGAATACCGTGACACACTGGTGTATTGTGACACACTGGAGTCCTTCGACACACCGATGTACCGCGACACACTGGTGTCCTTCGACACACTGATGTACCTTGACACATTGGTGTACCGCGATACACCGGTGTGCCGTGACACACTGGTGTACCCCAACACAACGGTGGACCGTGACACACTGGTGTACCGCGACACAACGGTGTACCGTGACACATTGGTGTACCTTCACACACTGGTGTACCTTCACACACTGGTGTACCTTCACACACTGGTGTACCGCGACACTTGGTGTCCTTCGAAATGTGGACCTCGTCGCAATGGTGCACCGCGACACACAGGTGTCCTTTGACACAATGATGTACCGTGACATACTGGTGTCCGACACATTGGTATACCTCAACACACTGGTATTTTTCAAATAATAGTGTACCGCGACACAATGGTGTACCGCGACACACTGGTGTACCGCGACACAACGATGTGCCTCGATACACTGGTGTACCGTGACACACTGGTGTACAGCGATACACCCCTGTACCTCGACACACTGGTGTCATTCGACACACTGGTGTCCTTCGACACAATGGTGCACCGCGACTCAACGGTGCACCGCCACACACCGTGCACCATGACACTAAGTGTACCGCGACAGTGTTCCCAGGGTGTCGTGGTACAATCCTAATTACCTTAATAGTATAGATATCTCACTGTCTTGACAACCAGCTGCAGTACTTGTTTTGTAGGAATAAATGATGAAAATCTTTTGAATATCTATGCGATTATAAATGCACTGCGTTTGTATTGCTACATTCATATGTGTGTGTGGAAAGATTTTAGCTTTCTTTCCTTTTAGTTAATAAAGTGTGTAATGACAGTACAATACTAGTAATATCTTATTCTGTGCGCCGCCAGGATCAAGAAGACTTGAAAACGTGACGATATAAAAGATGCTGAGGGGAACTGCTGTTGGTAGAGGCGGAGGCACACTAGCAGGAAGGTCTCAGAAACATAGACCAAAGCAAAAATTATTATATTTGGAGACTGAAGCACCACTGTGGCGCAGGGCAAGTGGGTCACGTTATGAGGTTAGACTGGGAGAGTTGATACGTCAAACTGCTTTAGACTCACTAGCTAGTAGGTATGTACTGATAGAGTCTCCCCAGATTTGAAATCAGTACTCCAAACAAGATTGATTCCTTCGTAAAAACGGAGCAACTGTTCAGAAAAGAAGAATCTAAACAGATCTCTCAGTCTCTTAGAGGTAGACTTAATTATATGTGTAACACGAGGTGTCCAAGATAGGTTAGTGACATAGAGTACTGTTTACTGTGTTAAGTGGCGGAGTTACAGGTCCATCTAAAGAGACAAGAAAGTTGTGGTGAGGTTAAAGAAAAAGATGGGCAAAGATTGACAATTGGAGGCATTAGAGTTTACCAGATTTCGTCTGTCCCATTAAGATATCCTGTCCAAGTCTTTGTGATAGAGAGACGAGCCGTAGGTGGATTAAGAGTGGATGGGAAAATTTGAAGGAAGTGTAAAATGGTAGTGTTGAGTCGTCAGTATATGAGTGTACTCAAGTTATCCGTTGATTAAAAGAACTTGTTCATTATAAAGAACTTGTATTTCTATAATTTCTAGCTTTTTTGAGAGGTCAGAAATCACGAAAATTTACTGTCAGTGCCAGCAACTCCTTCTGATCCCAGTATTGTTATTGAATCTCAGTAACTCCTACAGCCTCTACTCGATTTTGTTGGGTATTGACAGGGAATTAGTTAAGATATAGAAAGGTTAACGAAAGGGAAAGAGAGACGAGGAAAGGTATTTACGAATTTTGGGAGAAGTTATTTTTTCTTTTATTTTGTATGTGAAGGGAGACAAACAAACAGCATTCGCTTGCAAATGTTGGCTTTTGTGATTAAGTCTGGCTTTCTCTCTGAGTTTTAGTGACCGCGTAAGGAAATGTTTAAGCGCTACATAAGGTACTTTAACCTGATGTGTGTGTGTGTGTGTGTGTGTGTGTGTGTGTAGGGATGGGGGAGGGTGGTGGAGTGTGTTACCTGACCCCACAACGCAGCACAACCCACTCGTCACTGTTCTCAGTTGGTTAACAAAGCACATCTGGTTTCACGTAGTTTATGACGCACTCCATAAATCTTGTTCATATAGGTTGGGGCTCGTGTGACGGGGGTGCTCACCGGCGTATGGCGTCGTCACGCAACACCACTAAATTCCCTCTTGTTAACATCACATCCACCACATTGCTCTACCACATCTTCCCTTCCTCTCGCTTACCATTTCCCTCACCAAACAATCAAATGAAGACAACGCAAGCCAGTCTTTCCGTACTTTTCCCAATTTTCCAGAGCACTGTGAAAATTTACTTCCATCTCTTTATTATCTTCTCCACTTTGTTCAAATCCGTTTGACGCCGCAGAGAATATTTAATGAATACTGTGTAACTAATATCTTTCTTTATGAAATATATGATAAATCCATGAATGAACATTTGCAATTATCATATATTAGCCTTCAAGCCATCAGGGCCCTATTTACTGACCATATTAGATAATGGTTATCTAGACTGATGAAATAGCCGTGTGTGTGAGTGTGTGTGTGTGTGTGTGTGTGTGTGTGTGTGTGTGTGTGTGTGTGTCATTACCATCCTATGTACGTATGTGCGCACACACACACACACACACACACACACACACACACACACACACACACACACACACACACTCACCAGCTTGAGCCAGGAACCCATTTATCGACCAGCTCAATTGGGAGGATGAACACGTGGATTAGGTGTGGGCCGATTGCTGCGCCCAGATTTCGAGCCCATGCGGTTCCGACCCTGAGCTGGCCTGTTCTGACTTATGGTTAGTAACACTAACCGTTACACCAAGTGGGCCCAGGTGTATTTGTATGTGAGCAATTACCTATCTTTAATTACCAATTTCTAAATCATCTGTGTGAGTGTGTGTGTGTGTGTGTGTGTGTGTGTGTGTGTGTGTGTGTGTGTGTGTGTGTGTGTGTGTGTGTGAGCGCCAAAGGGGTTAAAGTCCTTGAAATGATCGGGGTGGACCTGGAGAGGCAGTCCCTGGGATGAACGGAATCAGCTTGGAGGGGCAGTCATTGGGAGATGGTCCTGGGATTAGCAGAGTGGGTCCTGGATGGGCAGTCCCAGGGAGACAATCCCCTGGATGAGCGGGGTGGGCCTGGAGGAGAAGTTGGGATAAGCAGGGCAGACCCGTTGAGGTAGTCTTGACGAAGACCTTGGGAAGACCTGCAGAAGACTTGAGGAACTGTGCAAGAGTTGGGAAAGACCTGGAGATGAGGAAAACCAGTGTATATAGACCTTCGGAAGACCTGTTTGATTCATGGCTGAACACAAGCAACTACAGGCTCCCAAATTTTAGGAATAGGTACTTAAGAATCTGGCAAAGTTTTAATATACGGAACGTTACACACACACACACACACACACACACACACACACACACACACACACACACACACACACACACACACATATATATATATATATATATATATATATATATATATATATATATATATATATATATATATATATATATATATATATCTATATCATTATCATTATTATACTTTGTCGCTGTCTCCCGCGTTAGCGAGGTAGCGCAAGGAAACAGACAAAAGAATGGCCCAACCCACCCACATACACATTTATATATATACACGGCCACACACGTACATATACATACCTATACATCTCATCGTATACATATATATACATACACAGACATATACATACATACACGTAAATAATTCATACTGTCTGCCCTTATTCCTTCCCGTTGCCACCCCGCCATACATGAAATGACAGCCCCCTGCCCCCGCATGTGCGCGAGTTAGCGCTAAGAAAAGACAACAAAGGCCACATTCGTTCACACTTAGTCTCTAGCTGTTACGTATAATTCACCGAAACCGCGGCTGCCTTTCCACATCCAGGCCCCACAAAACTTTCCATGGTTTACCCCAGACGCTTCACATGCCCTGGTTCAATCCAGTGACAGCACGTCGACCCCGGTATACCACATCGCTCCAATTCACTCTATTCCTTGCACGCCTTTCACCTTCCTGCATGTTAAGGCCCCAATCACTCAAAATCTTTTTCACTCCATCTTTCCACCTCCAATTTGGTCTCCCACTTCTCCTCGTTCCCTCCACCTGTGACACATATTTCCTCTTTGTCAATCTTTCCTCACTCATTCTCTCCATGTGACCAAACCATTTCAAAACACCCTCTTCTGCTCTCTCAACCACACTCTTTTCATAACCACACATATCTCTTACCCTTTCCATAGTTACTCGATCAGACCACCTCACACTACACATTGTTCTCAAACATCTCATTTCCAGCACATCAACCCTTCTCCGCACAACCCTATCTATAGCCCACTTCTCGCAACCATATAACATTGTTGGAACCACTATTCCTTCAAACATACCCAATTTTGCTTTTCGAGATAATGTTCTCGATTTCCACACATTTTTCAACGCACCCACAACTTTCGCCCCCTCCCCCACCCTATGATTCAATCCGCTCCCATGGTTCCATCCGCTGCCAAATCCACTCACAGATATCTAAAACACTTCATTTCCTCCAGTTTTTGTCCATCCAAACTTACCTCCCAATTGACTTGTCCCTCAACCCTACTGTACCTAATAACCTTGCTCTTATTCACATATACTCTCAGCTTTCTTCTTTCACACACTTTATCAAACTCAGTCATCAGCTTCTGCAGTTTCTCACCCGAATCAGCCACTAGCGCTGTATCATCAGCAAACAATAACTGACTCACTTCCCAAGCTCTCTCATCCCCAACAGACTGCATACTTGCCCCTCTTTCCAAGACTCTTGCATTCACCTCCTTAACAACCCCATCCATAAACAAATTAAACAACCATGGAGACATCACGCACCCCTGCCGCAAACCAACATTCACTGATAACCAATCACTTTCCTCTCTTCCTACACGTACACATGCCTTACATCCACGATAAAAACTTTTCACTGCTTCTAACAACTTGCCTCCCACACTATATGTTCTTAATACCTTCCAAAGACCATCTCTATCAAACTCTATCATATGCCTTCTCCAGATCCATGAATGCTATATACAAATCCATTTGCTTTTCTAAATATTTCTCACATCCATTCCTTAACGCAAACACCTGATCCACACATCCTCTACCATTTCTGAGACCACACTGCTCTTCCCCAATCTGATGCTCTGTACATGCCTTCACCCTCTCAATCAATACCCTCCCATTTAATTTACCAGGAATACTTAACAAACTTATACCTCTGTAATTTGAGCACTCACTTTTATCCCCTTTGCCTTTGTACAATGGCACTATGCAAGCATTCCGCCAATACTCAGACACCTCTCCATGAGTCATACATACATTAAATAACCTTACCAACCAGTCAGCAATACAGTCACTCCCTTTTCTTAATAGATTCCACTGCAATACCATCCAAACCGCTGCCTTGCCGGCTTTCATCTTCCGCAAAGCTTTTACTACCTCTTCTCTGCTTACCAAATCATTCTCGTTAACCCTCTCACTTTCCACACCACCTCGACCAGAACACCCTATATCTACCACTCTATCATGAAACATTCAACAAACCTTCAAAATACTCACTCCATCTCCTCACATCACCACTATTTGTTATCACATCTCCATTAGCCTCCCTTCACTGATGTTCCCATTTGTTCCCCTGTCTTACGCACTTTATTTACTTCCTTCCAAAACATCTTTTTATTCTCCCTAAAATTTAATGATACTCTCTCACCCCAACTCTCATTTGCCCTCTTTTTCACTTCTTGCACCTTTCTCTTGACCTCCTGCCTCGTCCAAATGCCTATCTCTTCTTTTTCACTAATAATCTTACTTCTTCACCTCACCACTCACTACCCTTTCTAATCTGCCCACCTCCCACGCTTCTCATGCCACAAGCACCTTTTGCACAAGCCATCACTGCTTCCCTAAATACATCCCATTACTCCCCCACTCCCCTTACGTCCTTTGTTCTCACCTTTTTCCATTCTGTACTCAGACTCTCCTGGTACTTACTGACACAACTCTACTTCCCAAGCTCTCTTACATTCACCACTCTCTTCACCTCAACATTCTCCCTTCTTTTCTGAAAACCTCTACAAATCTTCACCTTCGCCTCCACAAGATGATAATCAGGCATCCCTCCAGTTGCACCTCTCAGCACATTACCATCCAAAAGTCTCTCTTTCGCGGGCCTATCAATTAACATGTAATCCAATAACGCTCTTTAGCCATCTCTTACATACGTATACTTATGTGTATCCCTCTTTTTAAAACCAGGTATTCCCAATCAGCAGTCCTTTTTCAGCACATGAATGTACAAGTGCTTCACTATTTCCATTTACAACGCTGAACACCCCATGTACACCAATTATTCCCTCAACTGCCACATTACTCACCTTTGCATTCAACTCACCCATCATAATAACCCGGTCTCGTGCATCAAAACTACTAATGCAATCATTCAGCTGCTCCCAAAGCACTTGCCTCTCATGATCTTTCTTCTCATTTTTCTTCATATATATATATATATATATATATATATATATATATATATATATATATATATATATATATATATATATATATATATATATATATATATATTGGAAAGGATCACAATTTTGCGCGTGATCAAGATATTCCTATGAGTCCACGGGGAAAATGAAACACGAAAAGTTCCCAAGTGCACTTTCGTGTAATAATCACATCATCAGGGGAGAAACAAGAGAGGAATATAACAGTCAGCTGATATACATCGAAGAGACGAAGCTAGGACGCCATTTGGTAAACATGTGATTGTCCAAAACATACAACGAGCGTTCATAAACTTATCATTTTACAAATATTATCAACAATAAAGTTATCTAATTTGTACAGACCATCACTAATATTAAGATTATAATTCTTTGTGTATTTAATAATAGAAGATTCAATGATATTTCTCTTGGTAATAGAGTTAGAGTTAACAACTGAGATGGCGTTACTCCAGTCAATACAATGATCATAGTTTTTAACATGATTAAAGAAGGCATTTGATTCCTGTCCCGTTCTTATACTATATTTATGTTGCTTAAGTCTAACAGAAAGATCCTTACCAGTCTGACCAACATAAAATTTATCACAGTTTCCACAAGGAACTTTATAGATGCAACCAAGAGAATTTTCTGGTGAATTCCTGATTAAGATATTCTTTATAGTATTATTGTTGCTAAAGGCAACATTTACATTAAAGGATTTAAGCAACATGGGAAGCAAAGTGAAATTATTATTAAAAGGGAGAACTAAAAGATTCTTGGTGTTAATGGGAGGTTTGGGCTCAACTCTATAAAATGATTTCTTTGCTAACTTAAGGGATTTATCAATGAAAGATCTAGGGTACTTTAACTCAGATCCAATAGAATATATCTTCTCAAACTCATCATCAATAAACTCTGGACTGCAAATACGTAATGCCCTTAGGAACATAGATTGAAATGATGATAATTTAACTCTGTCATGTTGAGATGAGTAATAATGGATATATGAGCATACATTGGTGGGTTTTCTGTATATGCTAAACTTAAACTTGTTTCCTTGTCTATGGATCATGCAATCTAAAAATGGTAACATACCATTATTTTCATTTTCTACAGTAGATTTGCTGGAAGGTACTAAATTGTTAAGTAAGGGGAGAAATATTTGTAAATTTTCATTTGTTGGCCAAACACAAAGAACATCATCTACATACCTAAACCAAATTGCATTAGAAGGTAAGATATCCTTTAGTAATTTTGTTTCAAAAAATTCCATATAAAGATTACTAAATACAGGTGACAGAGGGTTACCCATTGCCATACCAAATTTTTGAGCATAATAATCTCCATTAAATTGAAATACACAGTCTTTTATACACAATTTTATCAGTTCAATAAAATTAGACTTTGAAACAGGTAATTGAATATCATCCAAGACATCAAATAAATATTCTAAAAGATCATCAACTGGAACTTTAGTGAAAAATGAGGAAACATCAAAGCTAACTAGTTTGAAATCAAAATTAATGTTGATATTGTTTAGCTTGTTGACTAAATCTACATTGTTCATGTTATTAGAATTTGATACCTTACCTACTAAAGGGCTTAATAAGGAAACTAACCATTTTGATAATTTATATGTGATGGAGCCTACTGAACTCACTATAGGTCATTGCCATATATGTATGGACTTATCAAAACACATAAACAAAATTTTCCAGCAAGACCTTTGTTGTCTTTTCCTAGCGCTACCTCGCACACATGAGGGGGCAGGGGGATGGTATTCCATGTGTGGCGAGGTGGCGATGGGAATGAATAAAGGCAGACAGTGTGAATTGTGTGCATGGGTATATATGTATGTATATGTGTGTGTATATATATGTGTACATTGAGATGTATAGGTATGTATATTTGCGTGTGTGGACGTGTATGTATATAGATGTGTATGGGTGTGTGTTGGGCCATTTCTTTCGTTTGTTTCCTTGCGCTACCTCGCAAACGCGGGAGACAGAGACAAAATATATATATATATATATATATATATATATATATATATATATATATATATATATATATATATATATATATATATATATTCCTATGAGTCTACGAGGAAAATGAAACACGATAAGTTCCCAAGTGCACTTTCGTGTAATAATCACATCATCAGGGGAGAAACAAGAGAGAAATATAAGTCAGTTGATGTACATCGAAGAGACGGAGCTAGGACGCCATTTGGTAAACATGTGATTGTCCAAAACATACAACGAGCGTTCATAAAGTCATCATTTTACAAATTTTATTAACAATAAAGTTATCTAATTTGTATAGACCATCACTAATATTACGATTATAATTCTTTGTGTATTCAATAATAGAAGATTCAATGATATTTCTTTTGGTAAGAGAGTTAGAGTTAATAACTGAGATGGCGTTACTCCAGTCAATACAATGATCATAGTTTTTCACGTGATTAAACAAGGCATTTGATTCTTGTCCCCTTCTTATATTATATTCATGTTGCTTTAGTCTAACAGAAAGATCCTTACCTGTCTGACCAACATAAAATTTATCACATTTTCCACAAGGCATTATATAGATGCATCCAAGAGAATTTTTTGGTGAATTCCTGATTAAGATATTCTTTTTAGTATTATTGTTGCTAAAGGCAACATTTACATTAAAGGATTTAAGCAACAATGGAAAGCAAAGTGAAATTATTATTTAAATGGAGAACTAAAAGATTCTTGGTGTCAGTGGGAGGTTTGGGCTCAACTCTATAAAAGATTTCTTTGCTAACTTAAGGGATTTATCAATGAAAGATCTAGGGTGCTTTAACTCAGATCCAATAGAATATATCTTCTCAAACTCATCACCAATAAACTCTGGACTGCAAATACGTAATGCCCTAAGGAACATAGATTGAAATGAGGATAATTTAACTCTGTCATGTTGAGATGAGTAATAATGGATATATGAGCATACATTGGTGGGTTTTCTGTAAATGTTAAACTTAAACTTGTTTCCTTGTCTATGGATCATGCAATCTAAAAATGGTAACATACCATTATTTTCATTTTCTACAGTAGATTTGCTGGAAGGTACTAAATTGTTAAGTAAGGGGAGAAGTATTTGTAAGTTTTCATTTGTGGGCCAAACACAAAGAACATCATCTACATACCTAAACCAAATTATATTAGAAGGTAAGATATCCTTCAGTAATTTCGATTAAAATAAAATTCCATATAAAGATTACTTAGTACAGGTGAAAGAGGGCTATCCATTGCCATACCAAATTTTTGAGCATAATAATCTCCATTAAATTGAAATACACAGTCTTTTATACACAATTTTATCAGTTCAGTGAAATTAGACTTTGAAACAGGTAAATGAATATCATGCAGGACATCAAATAAATATTCTAAAAGGTCATCAACTGGAACTTTAGTGAAAAGCGATGAAACATCAAAGCTAACTAGTTTAAGATCAAAATTAACATTGATATTGTTTAGCTTGTTGACTGAATCTACATTGTTCATGACATTAGAATTTGATACCTAACCTACTAAAGGCTTAATAAAGAAACTAACCATTTTGACAATTTATATGTGATGCAGCCTACTGAACTCACTATAGGTCTTGCTGGAAATTCTGTTTATGTGTTTTGAGAAGTCCATACATATATAACAATGAAGGGGACAAAGATGACAAACTTTTGATAAGAGAAATGTTATCTTTCAACAACAACTTCATTTCTTTATTGAAATGAGAATTAACTGCTTCTAAGGGATTATTACTAAGTTTAGAATATGTTATGTTATCATTTAGATCATTCATTTTAGATAAATAGTTACTTTTGTCTAAAATCACAACAGAGCTAGACTTATCTGCTTTAGTAATATGTATATCCTTTTCTTTTTTTAAGGTGTTAATAGCTCTTATGAATCTTTTAGGGCAATTAGTATCCACTGGTTTTGACAAACTGGCATACGCTTAACCCTTACAGATATCAATTTCATCACACAAAACTTAAACCATATCACACAAAACCATATCACACATATCACACAAAACTTAAACCATATCGTAATGCACATAAGGAATCTATAAGTAGTTGTTTATTAGACAGGTTTACCACAAAAGATGGGTTTGTGATCTTGGTCCAGTCACTGTTTTCAATAAGATGGACTATCTTATCAAAAACAGCGACTGAATCAAGAACACAAACCCATCTTTTGTGGTAAACCTGTCTAGTAAACAACTAGATAAGGATTCATTATGTGCATTGGGATATGGTTTAAGTTTTATGTGCTCTAACAGGGAGGCCAGCTGTTTTGATGTCACAAAGTCTTTTTGTAATTTAGAAAAATACAGTAATTTAAGTAATGATAAGATTAATATCTGTAAGGGTTTAGTGCATGCCAGTTTGTCAAAACCAGTGGAAGCTAATTGCCCTAAAAGATTCATAAGAGCTATTAACACCATAAAAAAAGACAAGAATATACATATTACTAAGGCAGATAAGTCTAACTCTGTTGTGATTTTAGACAAAAGTAACTATTTATCTAAAATGAATGATCTAAATGATAACATAACATATTCTAAACTTATTAATAATCCCTTAGAAGCAGTTAATTCTCATTTCAATAAAGAAATGAAGTTTTTGTTGAAAGATAACATTTCTCTTATCAAAAGTTTGTCATCTTTGTCCCCTTCATTGCCATATATGTATGGACTTATCAAAACACATAAACTGAATTTTCCAGCAAGACCTATAGTGAGTTCAGTAGGCTCCATCACATATAGATTGTCAAAATGGTTAGTTTCTTTATTAAGCCCTTTAGTGGGTAAGGTATCATATTCTAATATCATGAACAATGTAGATTCAGTCAACAAGCTAAACAATATCAATGTTAATTTTGATTTTAAACTAGTTAGCTTTGATGTTTCCTCACTTTTCACTAAAGTTCCAGTTGATGACCTTTTAGAATACTTATTTGATGTCTTGGATGATATTTATTTACCTGTTTCAAAGTCTAATTTCACTGAACTGATAAAATTGTGTATAAAAGACTATTTCAATTTAATGGAGATTATTATGCTAAAAAATTTGGCATGGCAATGGATAACCCCCTTTTACCTGTACTAAGTAATCTTTATATGGAATTTTATTTTAATCGAAATTACTAAAGGATATCTTACCTTCTAATGCAATTTGGTTTAGGTATGTAGATGATGTTCTTTGTGTTTGGCCAACAAATGAAAATTTACAAATATTTCTCCCCTTACTTAACAATTTACTACCTTCCACCAAATTTACTATAGAAAATGAAAATAATGGTATGTTACCATTTTTAGATTGCATGATCCATAGACAAGGAAACAAGTTTAAGTTTAACATATACAGAAAACCCACCAATGTATGCTCATATAGGATATTACGTATTTGCAGTCCAGAATTTATTGATGATGAGTTTGAGAAGATATATTCTATTGGATCTAAGTTAAAGTACCCTAGATCTTTCATTGATAAATCATTTAAGTTAGCAAAGAAATCATTTTATAGAGTTGAGCCCAAACCTCCCATTGACACCAGGAATCTTTTAGTTCTCCCTTGTAATAATAATTTCACTTTGCTTCCCATGTTGCTAAATCCTTTAATGTAAATGTTGCCTTTAGCAACAATAATACTATAAAGAATATCTTAATCAGGAATTCACCAGAAAATTCTCTTGGATGCATCAATAAAGTGCCTTGTGGAAAATGTGATAAATTTTATGTTGGTCAGACTTAAGCAACATGAATATAGTATAAGAACGTGACAAGAATCAAATGCCTTGTTTATTCATGTTAAAAACTATGATCATTGTATTGACTGGAGTAACGCCATCTCAGTTATTAACTCTAACTCTATTACCAAGAAAAATATCATTGAATCTTCTGTTATTAAATGCACAAAGAATTATAATCTTAATGTTAGTGATGGTCTATACAAATTAGATAACTTTATTGTTGATAAAATTTGTAAAATGATAAGTTTATGAACGCTCGTTGTATGTTTTGGACTATCACATGTTTACCAAATGGCGTCCTAGCTTCGTATCTTCGATGTATATCAACTGACTTCTATTTCTCTCTTGTGTCTCCCGTAATGATGTGATTATTACACGAAAGTGCACTTGGGAACTTATCGTGTTTCATATATGGTGTGGGAGGCAAGTTGTTAGAAGCAGTGAAAAGTTTTTATCGAGGATGTAAGGCATGTGTACGTGTAGGAAGAGAGGAAAGTGATTGGTTCTCAGTGAATGTAGGTTTGCGGCAGGGGTGTGTGATGTCTCCATGGTTGTTTAATTTGTTTATGGATGGGGTTGTTAGGGAGGTAAATGCAAGAGTTTTGGAAAGAGGGGCAAGTATGAAGTCTGTTGGGGATGAGAGAGCTTGGGAAGTGAGTCAGTTGTTGTTCGCTGATGATACAGCGCTGGTGGCTGATTCATGTGAGAAACTGCAGAAGCTGGTGACTGAGTTTGGTAAAGTGTGTGGGAGAAGAAAGTTAAGAGTAAATGTGAATAAGAGCAAGGTTATTAGATACAGTAGGGTTGAGGGTCAATTCAATTGGGAGGTGAGTTTGAATGGAGAAAAACTGGAGGAAGTGAAGTGTTTTAGATATCTGGGAGTGGATCTGGCAGCGGATGGAACCATGGAAGCGGAAGTGGATCATAGGGTGGGGGAGGGGGCGAAAATTCTGGGGGCCTTGAAGAATGTGTGGAAGTCGAGAACATTATCTCGGAAAGCAAAAATGGGTATGTTTGAAGGAATAGTGGTTCCAACAATGTTGTATGGTTGCGAGGCGTGGGCTATGGATAGAGTTGTGCGCAGGAGGATGGATGTGCTGGAAATGAGATGTTTGAGGACAATGTGTGGTGTGAGGTGGTTTGATCGAGTGAGTAACGTAAGGGTAAGAGAAATGTGTGGAAATAAAAAGAGCGTGGTTGAGAGAGCAGAAGAGGGTGTTTTGAAGTGGTTTGGGCACATGGAGAGAATGAGTGAGGAAAGATTGACCAAGAGGATATATGTGTCGGAGGTGGAGGGAACGAGGAGAAGAGGGAGACCAAATTGGAGGTGGAAAGATGGAGTGAAAAAGATTTTGTGTGATGGGGGCCTGAACATGCAGGAGGGTGAAAGGAGGGCAAGGAATAGAGTGAATTGGAGCGATGTGGTATACCGGGGTTGACGTGCTGTCAGTGGATTGAATCAAGGCATGTGAAGCGTCTGGGGTAAACCATGGAAAGCTGTGTAGGTATGTATATTTGCGTGTGTGGACGTATGTATATACATGTGTATGGGGGGGGGGGGTTGGGCCATTTCTTTCGTCTGTTTCCTTGCGCTACCTCGCAAACGCGGGAGACAGCGACAAAGTATAAAAAAAAAAAAAAAAAAAAATATATATATATATATATATATATATATATATATATATATATATATATATATATATATATATATATATATATATATATATATATATAAAACTCAATTTTTTTTTAATTTTCCAAAAGAAGGAACAAAGAAGGGGGCCAGGTGAGGATATTCCCTCAATGGCCCAGTCCTCTGTTCTTAACGTTACCTCGCTAACGCGGGAAATGGCGAATAGTTTGAAAAAAAAAAAAAAAAAAAAAAATATATATATATATATATATATATATATATATATATATATATATATATATATATATATATATATATATATATATATATATTTTTTTTTTTTTTTTTTTTTTTTTTTTTTTGCCGCTGTCTCCCGCGTTTGCGAGGTAGCGCAAGGAAACAGACGAAAGAAATGGCCCAACCCACCCCCATACACATGCCTTGATTCAATCCACTGACAGCACGTCAACCCCGGTATACCACCTCGATCCAATTCACTCTATTCTTTGCCCTCCTTTCACCCTCCTGCATGTTCAGGCCCCGATCACACAAAATCTTTTTCACGCCATCTTTCCACCTCCAATTTGGTCTCCCTCTTCTCCTCGTTCCCTCCACCTCCGACACATATATCCTCTTGGTCAATCTTTCCTCACTCATTCTCTCCATGTGACCAAAACATTTCAAAGTACCCTCTTCAGCTCTCTCAACCACGCTCTTTTTATTTCCACACATTTCTCTTACCCTTACGTTACTCACTCGATCAAACCACCTCACACCATACATTGTCCTCAAACATCTCATTTCCAGCACATCCATCCTCCTGCGCACAACTCTATCCATAGTCCACGCCTCGCAACCATACAACATTGTTGGAACCACTATTCCTTCAAACATACCCATTTTTGCTTTCCGAGATAATGTTCTCGACTTCCACACATTCTTCAAGGCTCCCAGAATTTTCGCCCCCTCCCCCACCCTATGATCCACTTCCGCTACCATGGTTCCATCCGCTGCCAGATCCACTCCCAGATATCTAAAACACTTCACTTCCTCCAGTTTTTCTCCATTCAAACTCACCTCCCAATTGAATTGACCCTCAACCCTACTGTACCTAATAACCTTGCTCTTATTCACATTTACTCTTAACTTTCTTCTCCCACACACTTTACCAAACTCAGTCACCAGCTTCTGCAGTTTCTCACATGAATCAGCCACCAGCGCTGTATCATCAGCGAACAACAACTGACTCACTTCCCAAGCTCTCTCATCCCCGACAGACTTCATACTTGCCCCTCTTTCCAAAACTCTTGCATTCACCTCCCTAACAACCCCATCCATAAACAAATTAAACAACCATGGAGACATCACACACCCCTGCCGCAAACCTACATTCACTGAGAACCAATCACTTTCCTCTCTTCCTACATGTACACATGCCTTACATCCTCGATAAAAACTTTTCACTGCTTCTAACAACTTGCCTCCCACACCATATATTCTTAATACCTTCCACAGAGCATCTCTATCAACTCTATCATATGCCTTCTCCAGATCAACAAATGCTACATACAAATCCATTTGCTTTTCTAAGTATTTCTCACATACATTCTTCAAAGCAAACACCTGATGCACACATCCTCTACCACTTCTGAAACCACACTGCTCTTCCCTTTTCGCCCCCTCCCCCACCCTATGATCCACTTCCGCTTCCATGGTTCCATCCGCTGCCAGATCCACTCCCAGATATCTAAAACACTTCACTTCCTCCAGTTTTTCTCCATTCAAACTCACCTCCCAATTGACTTGACCCTCAACCCTACTGTACCTAATAACCTTGCTCTTATTCACATTTACTCTTAACTTTCTTCTTTCACACACTTTACCAAACTCAGTCACCAGCTTCTGCAGTTTCTCACATGAATCAGCCACCAGCGCTGTATCATCAGCGAACAACAACTGACTCACTTCCCAAGCTCTCTCATCCCCAACAGACTTCATACTTGCCCCTCTTTCCAAAACTCTTGCATTCACCTCCCTAACAACCCCATCCATAAACAAATTAAACAACCATGGAGACATCACACACCCCTGCCGCAAACCTACATTCACTTGAAGAATGTGTGGAAGTCGAGAACATTATCTCGGAAAGCAAAAATGGGTATGTTTGAAGGAATAGTGGTTCCAACAATGTTTTATGGTTGCGAGGCGTGGACTATGGATAGAGTTGTGCGCAGGAGGATGGATGTGCTGGAAATGAGATGTTTGAGGACAATGTGTGGTGTGAGGTGGTTTGATCGAGTAAGTAACGTAAGGGTAAGAGAGATGTGTGGAAATAAAAAGAGCGTGGTTGAGAGAGCAGAAGAGGGTGTTTTGAAATGGTTTGGGCACATGGAGAGAATGAGTGAGGAAAGATTGACCAAGAGGATATATGTGTCGGAGGTGGGGGAACGAGGAGAAGAGGGAGACCAAATTGGAGGTGGAAAGATGGAGTGAAAAAGATTTTGTGTGATCGGGGCCTGAACATGCAGGAGGGTGAAAGGAGGGCAAGGAATAGAGTGAATTGGAGCGATGTGGTATACCGGGGTTGACGTGCTGTCAGTGGATTGAATCAGGGCATGTGAAGCGTCTGGGGTAAACCATGGAAAGCTGTGTAGGTATGTATATTTGCGTGCGTGGACGTATGTATATACATGTGTATGGGGTGGGTTGGGCCATTTCTTTCGTCTGTTTCCTTGCGCTACCTCGCAAACGCGGGAGACAGCGACAAAAAAAAGAAAAAAAAAGATATATATATATATATATATATATATATATATATATATATATATATATATATATATATATGTGTGTGAAAAAGTTTTTGATTTTCTCCTGCCTTGTCCAAATATATATATATATATATATATATATATATATATATATATGTATATATATATATATATATATATATTTGGACAAGGCAGGAGAAAATCAAAAACTTTTTCACACATAAATCGAGTGCAGATTGTTACTTACGGAGCAGCAAGCTCAGGGATTCACAGAAGAGCTTTAACAGCCGAATAAGCTAAAAAATGTTTACTCAGCAGAAAACATTGTAGCCGGTCACCAGTGAGAGGAGGTTTTAGAGAGCACTACCATATCTAGAAAAAAAGAGAACACTAAAACGGTCCCGATAAATCATTTTTTTCATATGTGCTGAAAATGTGTGCAGACACACTTGAAACACCACTTGAAATGTTCAATATGCTGCTGGAGAAAGGTAAAGTTCTAAGGGAATAGAAAAGGGTAAACATTACACTCTATCTCTGAAAAAGGAAACCTGCAAGAGACGCTGGGCTACAGCCCGGCCTCCGGGACAGGCGTCGTCAGTAAACCACTAAAAATAGACAATCAGAAGGCAAATGGATGACTTTTCCAGAGGAATAACTGCCTAAGTGAGAGACATCATGATTTCAGGGAACAGGGGTCGTGTGTTAACGAACCTCTTAGATTTCTATGAGAATGATTTCCCTGGAAAATTATCTAAATAGAAAGGAAGAAAATGACACACGTCAAGCAGCCTTTTCGTAATGGGCAGAGGTCACTAGTGGTGTGCTGTATGGTTCTGTTCTGCGACCATTGCCCTTCATGACTTAGTAGGTGTGGACTCCTACCTAAACATGTTTGCAAATGATGCAAAGGTCATAAAGGGAAGCTAATAGTTAAGAGAGCTGAATCCACTGACAAAGGGACCCAAACAAATTCCAAATTTGATCGAATATATGAATGATGAAATCCATCGCAATCATATGAAAATAGCGAGGGTTGGATACTGCGAAAGAAGGCTTCAACATAATCATTATCTTTCGGTTAGTAAACTGCGCGAACTTGTGTGTGATGAAAGGGACTTAAGAGTTGATATCGTCTTTAACCTGTCGCCAAAGTCCTTCAGACCGACAGTCTGCTGCCAAATATTAGAATACAATTCAAATGCATGTATGTTGAGTAAGGAATATTCAGTATGCTATTCGCATGCTATATTTAGGCCAGAACTAGATAATGCTTCTCAAGTTTGATCACCGCACCTAAATAATGACAGAGAACTGATAGGGAAGGAGGTACAGAGGAGGGTAACAAAGACGGAACCAGGATTAAGAGAGGTGACAGTGAAAACTATAAAGTACTTAAATTCACTTACCATGAAAAGGAAGAGAGTGAAGGTAACCTGATCACAGCGTTTATGGTTTTAATCTAGCTTGTAGAAGCAGTATCCCAGCAGACACAATCTGAGAGCGTAGACAAACCCAGCAGACGCAATCTGAGAGCGTAGACAAACCCAGCAGACACAATCTGAGAGTGTAGACAAACCCAGCAGACGCAATCTGAGAGTGTAGACAAACCCAGCAGACGCAATCTGTGAGTATGGACTAACTCAGCAGACACAATCTAAGAGTATGGACTGGCCCAGCATACACAAACTGAGAGTGTGGACTAACCCAGCAGACACAATCTGAGGGTGAAGACAAACCCAGCAGACACAATCTGAGAGTGTAGACTAAACCAGCAGACAAAATCTGAGAGTGTGGACTAACCCAGCAGACACAATCTAAGAGTATGGGCTAACCTAGCAGACATAAATTGAGAGTGTGGACTAACGCGGCAGACACAATCTGAGAGGGTATATCAAACCAGCAGACACAATCTGAGAGTGTGGATTAACCCAGCAGACATAAACTGAGAGTATGGATCAACCCAGCAGACACAATTTGAGAGTGTGGATTAACCCAGCAGACATAAACTGAGAGTATGGATCAACCCAGCAGACACAATTTGAGAGTGTGGATTAACCCAGCAGACAGTCTGAGTGTGGACTAACCCAGCAGACACAATCTGAGAGTGTGGATTAACCCAGCAGACACAATCTGAGAGTGTGGACTAACCCAGCAGACACAGACTTTGCAAGTTTACGTGTGACAGCATTAACACTGTAATGACCATATGGACGAGAGAACCCGCCTCACTTAACAAATTGCACTTTCTGAAGAAAAAGATCAACCCTGAAATTTTGGGCACAGTGGACTGCGGTACAGAGAACGAAGCGTGAGTGCTTAGGGCGAGTGCTCCGGGGCGAGTGTACAGAGCGAGTGCTCGGGGGTGAGTGTACAGAGCGAGTGCTCGGGGGTGAGTATACAGAGCGAGTGCTCGGGGTGAGTGTACAGAGCGAGTGCTCGGGGGTGAGTGTACAGAGCGAGTGCTCGGGGGTGAGTGTACAGAGCGAGTGCTCGGGGGTGAGTGTACAGAGCGAGTGCTCGGGGGTGAGTGTACAGAGCGAGTGCTCGGGGGTGAGTGTACAGAGCGAGTGCTCGGGGGTGAGTATACAGAGCGAGTGCTCGGGCGTCGAGTGCACATAGCGAGTGCTTGGGGCGAGTGCTCGGGGGCGAGTGCACAGAGGGAGTGCTTGGAGGCCAATGCACAGGGCTAGTGCTCGGGGGCGAGTGCACAGAGAGAGTGCACATATGGAAGTACAATTTTAGCTGAAGTGAATCTCAAGTCCTTCAGTGGGACGTTAGTCAGTTATACAGACCCTGCCACTAGGAATGACTTTCCTTCTGACCTCACAGACACTTGATGTGACCTTCTGCTGATCTGACAGTCGCTGCTACTAGGACTGACCTGCTGACCTCACGATCACCGCCACTTGACTTCATAGACGTTGCCACATGACGTGCCTCCAGCTGGCTTCACAGACTTTGCCACCAGTACTGACCTCCAGCTGACTTCACAGATGCTGCCACCAGTACTGACCTCCAGCTGACTTCACAGACTTTGCCACCAGCACTGACCTCCAGCTGACTTTACAGACGCTGGCACCTGATGTGACCTGCTACTGACCTCAAACTCGCTGCCACCTGACCTGACCATATGCTGCCCTTACAATCACTGCCATCCGGATTGACCTCCAGTTGACCTCACATAAGCTGCCATTTGACCTGATCTCGTGGTGACCTCTCGGTCACCGCCACTTGACCTGACCTGCTGACTTCACGCACCCTGGCATCAGGGCTGACCTTCAGCTGACTTCACAGATGCTGCCATCTGACCTGACCTCCTGCTAACCTCACAGTCGCTTCCACCTGACTGACCTTCTGCTGAGACCTTACAGACGCTGACACAAGGACCGATCTCCTATTGAACTCAGTCACTGCCGTCTGACGTGACCTCCTACTGACCGCAGAGACAACTGCTAACTGACCTGTACCTTACCGACCTTTAAGAGGAAAATATATTTCATGAGAATATGAGTGAGTGGTGAGGTAGCGTAACCTCCTTGCACAGCGCTAGTTGAGCAGAGTGTGACGCTGTTAGCGTTGTAAGGGTGCGTGACGCTGGAATATTGAGCATATGTAACATGAAGAAAAGTATGTGACGATAAAATGAGTGAGAGGGAGGTGAAGGTATGTGAGATAACCAGGACTTTCAGGACTTAGTAATGGGGCCAGAACTCTCAGAGCTCAGGGCTTAGTACTGGGGGCCAGGACTCTCATGGCTTAGTACTAGGGCAAGGACTCTCAGGGTTTAGTGCAGAGGCCAGGACTCTCAGGACTCAGTGTTAGTGCCACGACTCTCAGAGCTTAGTACTAGGACCAGGACTCTCAGGGCTCAGTGCTGGGGCCACGACTCTCAGGGCTCATTGGTGGAGCCAGGACTCTCAGGGTGCAGTGTTGGGACCAGGACCCCCAGAGCAAAGTGTTCGGGCCAGAGACCCGGAGTTTCAGAACTTAGTACCTGGGGTATGGACTCAGGGCTCAGTGCTGGGGGCCAAGACTCTCAGGGCTTAGTGATTGGGAAGGACTCTCAGGGCTCAGTGCTGGGGCCAGGACTCTCAGGGCTTAGTACTGGGGCCAGGACTCTCAGGGTTTAGTACTGGGGCCAGGACTCTCAGGGTTCAGTGCTGGGGCCAGCAGTTTCTCACATGAATCAGCCACCAGCGCTGTATCATCAGCGAACAACAACTGACTCACTTCCCAAGCTCTCTCATCCCCAACAGACTTCATACTTGCCCCTCTTTCCAAAACTCTTGCATTCACCTCCCTAACAACCCCATCCATAAACAAATTAAACAACCATGGAGACATCACACACCCCTGCCGCAAACCTACATTCACTGAGAACCAATCACTTTCCTCTCTTCCTACACGTACACATGCCTTACATCCTCGATAAAAACTTTTCACAGCTTCTAACAACTTGCCTCCCACACCATATATTCTTAATACCTTCCACAGAGTATCTCTATCAACTCTATCATATGCCTTCTCCAGATCCATAAATGCTAAATACAAATCCATTTGCTTTTCTAAGTATTTCTCAAATACATTCTTCAAAGCAAACACCTGATCCACACATCCTCTACCACTTCTGAAACCACACTGCTCTTCCCCAATCTGATGCTCTGTACATGCCTTCACCCTCTCAATCAATACCCTCCCATATAATTTCCCAGGAATACTCAACAAACTTATACCTCTGTAATTTGAGCACTCACTCTTATCCCCTTTGCCTTTGTACAAAGGCACTATGCACGCATTCCGCCAATCTTCAGGCACCTCACCATGAGTCATACATACATTAAATAGCCTTACCAACCAGTCAATAATACAGTCACCCCCTTTTTTAATAAATTCCACTGCAATACCATCCAAACCTGCTGCCTTGCCGGCTTTCATCTTCCGCAAAGCTTTCACTACCTCTTCTCTCTTTACCAAATCATTTTCCCTAACCCTCTCACTTTGCACACCACCTCGACCAAAACACCCTATATCTGCCACTCTATCATCAAACACATTCAACAAACCTTCAAAATACTCACTCCATCTCCTTTTCACATCACCACTACTTGTTATCACCTCCCCATTTGCGCCCTTCACTGAAGTTCCCATTTGCTCCCTTGTCTTACGCACTTTATTTACCTCATTCCAGAACATCTTTTTATTCTCCCTAAAATTTAATGATACTCTCTCACTCCAACTCTCATTTGCCCTCTTTTTCACCTCTTGCACCTTTCTCTTGACCTCCTGTCTCTTTCTTTTATACATCTCCCACTCAATTGCATTTTTTCCCTGCAAAAATCGTCCAAATGCCTCTCTCTTCTCTTTCACTAATAATCTTACTTCTTCATCCCACCACTCACTACCCTTTCTGATCAACCCACCTCCCACTCTTCTCATGCCACAAGCATCTTTTGCGCAATCCATCACTGATTCCCTAAATACATCCCATTCCTCCCCCACTCCCCTTACTTCCTGGTACTTCCTCACACAAGTCTCCTTCCCAAGCTCAATTACTCTCAACACAGTCTTCACCCCAACATTCACTCTTCTTTTCTGAAAACCTATACAAATCTTCACCTTAGCCTCCACAAGATAATGATCAGACATCCCTCCAGTTGCACCTCTCAGCACATTAACATCCAAAAGTCTCTCTTTCGCGCGCCTGTCAATTAACACGTAATCCAATAACGTTCTCTGGCCATCTCTCCTACTTACATACGTATACTTATGTATATCTCGCTTTTTAAACCGGGTATTCCCAATCACCAGTCCTTTTTCAGCACATAAATCTACAAGCTCTTCACCATTTCCATTTACAACACTGAACACCCCATGTATACCAATTATTCCCTCAACTGCCACATTACTCAACTTTGCATTCAAATCACCCATCAATATAACCCGGTCTCGTGCATCAAAACCATTAACACACTCATTCACCTGCTCCCAAAACACTTGCCTCTCATATATATATATATATATATATATATATATATATATATATATATATATATATATATATATATATATATATATATATATATATATATATATATATATATATATATATATATATATATGTATATATATATATATATGTATATATATATATATATATATATACATATATATTTTTTTTTTTTTTAAATTTTCCAAAAGAAACAACAGAGAACGAGGCCAGGTGAGGATATTCCCTCAGAGGCCCAGTCCTCTGTTCTTAACGCTACCTTGCAAACGCGGGAAATGGCGAATAGTTTGAAAGATGAAAGAATATATATATATATATATATATATATATATATATATATATATATATATATATATACATATATATATATATATATATATATGTATATATATATATATATACATATATATATATATATATATATATATATATATATATATATATATATATATATATATATATATATATATATATATATATATATATATATATATATATATATATATATATATATATGTATATATATATATATATATATATATATATATATATATATATATATATATATATATATATATATATATATATATATATATATATATATATATATCTTTTCTTTCATACTATTCGCCATTTCCCGCATTAGCGAGGTAGCGTTGAGAACAGAGGACTGGGCCCTTGAGGGAATATCCTCACCTGGGCCCCTTCTCTGTTCCCTCTTTTGGAAAATTAAAAAAAAAAAAGTGAGAGGGGAGGATTTCCAGCCCCCCGCTCCCTCCCCTTTTAGTCGCCTTCTACGACACGCAGGGAATACGTGGGAAGTATTCTTTCTCCCCTATCCCCAGGGATAATATATATATATATATATATATATATATATATATATATATATATATATATATATATATATATATATATATGGCCCAACCCACCCCCATACACATGTATATACATACACGTCCACACACTCAAATATATATACCTATACATCTCAATGTACACACATATATATATACACACACAGACACATACATATATACACATGTACGTAATTCATAGTCTGCCTTCATTTACTCCCATCGCCACCTCGCCACACATGGATTAACATCCCCCTCCCCCCTCATCTGTGCGAGGTAGCGCTAGGAAAAGACAACAAAGGCACCATTCGTTCACACTCAGTCTCTAGCTGTCATGTAATAATGCCCGAAACCACAGCTCCCTTCCCACATGCAGGCCCCACACAACTTTCCATGGTTTACTCCAGACGCTTCACATGCCCTGATTCAATACATTGACAGCACGTCGACCCCGGTATACCACATCGATCCAATTCACCCTATTCCTTGCATGCTTTTCACCCAACTGCATGTTCAGGCCCCGATCACTCAAAATCTTTTTCACTCCATCTTTCGAACCCCAATTTGGATTCCCACTTCTCCTCGTTCCCTCCACCTCCGACACATATATCCTCTTGGTCAATCTTTCCTCACTCTCCATGTGCCCAAAACATTTCAAAACACCCTCTTCTGCTCTCTCAACCACGCTCTTTTTATTTCCACACATCTCTCTTACCCTTACATTACTTACTCGATCAAATCACCTCACGCCACATTTTGTCCTCAAACATCTCTTTTCCAGCACATCCACCCTCCTGCGCACAACTCTATCCATAGCCCACGCCTCGCAACCATACAACATTGTTGGAACCACTATTCCTTCAAACATACCCATTTTTGCATTCCGAGATAATGTTCTCGACTTCCAAACTTTCTTCAAGGCTCCCAGGATTTTCGCCCCCTCCCCCACCCTATGATTCACTTCCGCTTCCATGATTCCATCCGCTGCCAGATCCACTCCCAGATATCTAAACCACTTTACTTCCTCCAGTTTTTCTCCATTCAAACTTACCTCCCACATGACTTGACCCTCAACCCTACTGTACCTAATAACCTTGCTCTTATTCACATGTACTCTTAACTTTCTTCTTTCACACACTTTACCAAACTCAGTCACCAGCTTCTGCAGTTTCTCACATGAATCAGCCACCAGCGCTGTATCATCAGCGAACAACAACTGACTCACTTCCCAAGCTATCTCATCCACAAAAGACTGCATACTTGCCCATCTTTCCAAAACTCTTGCATTCACCTCCCTAACAACGCCCATCCATAAACAAACTAAACAACCATGGAGACATCACACACCCCTGCCGCAAACCTACATTCACTGAGAACCAATCACTTTCCCCTCTTCCTACACGTACACATGCCTTACATCCTCGATAAAAACTTTTTACTGCTAACAACTTGCCTCCCACACCATATATTATTAAAACCTTCCACAGAACATCTCTATCAACTCAATCATATGCCTTCTCCAGATCCATGCATGCTACATACAAATCCATTTGCTTTTCTTAGTATTTCTCACATACATTCTTCAAAGCAAACACCTGATCCACACATCCTTTACCACTTCTGAAACCACACTGCTCTTCCCCAATCTGATGCTATGTACATGCTTTCAGCCTCTCAATCAATACCCTCCCATATAATCTACCAGGAATACTCAACAAACTTATACCTCTGTAATTTGAGCACTCACTCTTATCCCCTTTGCCTTTGTACAATGGCACTATGCACGCATTCCGCCAATCCTCAGGCACCTCACCATGAATCATACATACATCAAATAACCTTACCAACCAGTCAACAATACAGTCACCACCTTTTTTAATAAATTCCCCTGCAATACCATCCAAACCTGCTGCCTTGCCGGCTTTCATCTTCCGCAAAGCTTTTACTACCTCTTCTCTGTTTACCAAGTCATTTTCCCTAACCCTCTCATTTTGCACACCACCTCGACCAGAACACCCTATATCTGCCACTCTATCATCAAACACATTCAACAAACCTTCAGAACACTCACTCCATCTCCTTCTCACATCACCACTACTTGTTATCACCTCCCCATTAGCCCCCTTCACTGAAGTTCCCATTTGCTCCCTTGTCTTACGCACTTTATTTACCTCCTTCCAGAACATCTTTTTATTCTCCCTAAAATCTAATGATACTCTCTCACCCCAACTCTCATTTGCCCTCTTTTTCACCTCTTGCACCTTTCTCTTGACCTCCTGCCTTTCTTTTATATATCTCCCACTCATTTGCATTTTTTCCCTGCAAAAATCGTCCAAATGCCTCTCTCTTCTCTTTCACTAATACTCTTACTTCTTCATCCCTCCACTCACTACCCTTTCTAATCAACCCAACTCCCACGCTTCTCATGCCACAAGCATCTTTTGCGCAATCCATCACTGTTTGCCTAAATACATCCTATTCCTCCCCCACTACCCTTACCTCCTTTGTTTTCACCTTTTTCCATTCTGTACTCAGTCTCTCCTGGTACTTCCTCACACAAATCTCCTTCCCAAGCTCACTTACTCTCACCACCCGCTTCACCCCAACATTCACTCTTCTTTTCTGAAAACCCCTAAAAATTTTCACCTTCGCCTCCACAAGATAATGATCAGACATCCCTCCAGTTACACCTCTCAGCACATTAACATCCAAAAGTCTCTCTTTCGCGCGCCTGTCAATTAACACGTGATCCAATAACGCTCTCTGTCCATCTCTCCTACTTACATACGTATACTTATGTACATCTCGCTTTTTAAACCAGGTATTCCCAATCACCAGTTCTTTTTCAGTAGATAAATCTAGAAGCTCTTCACCATTTCCATTTACAACACTGAACACCCCATGTATACCAATTATTCCCTCAACTGCCTCATTACTCACCTTTGCATTCAAATCACCCATCACTATAACCCGGTCTTGTCCATCAAAACCACTAACACACTCATTCAGCTGCTCCCAAAACACTTGCCTCTCATGATCTTTCTTCTCATGCCCAGGTGAATATGCACCAATAATCACCCATTTCTCACCATCACCTTTCAGTTTTACCCATATCAATCTAGAATTTACTTTCTTACATTCTATCACATACTCCCACAACTCCTGTTTCTGGAGTAGTGCTACTCCTTCCCTTGCTCTTGTCCTCTCACTAACTCCTGACTTTACCCCCAATACATTCCCAAACCACTCTTCCCCTTTACCCTTGAGCTTCGTTTCACTCAGAGCCAAAACATCCAGGTTCCATTCCTCAAACATACTACCTATCTCTACTTTTTTCACATCTTGGTTATATCCACACATTTAGACACCCCAATCTGAGTCTTCGAGGAGAATGAGCACCTCCCGCTCATATATATAATCCTTGGGCATAGGGTAGAAAGAATACTTTCCACGTATTCCCTACGTGTCGTAGAAGGCGACTAAAATAGAAGTGAGCAGGGGGCTGGAAATCCTCCCCTCTCATTTTATTTTCTTTTTTTTCCTCCAAAAGAATGAACAGAGATGGGGCCAGGTGAGGATATTCCCTCAAAGGCCCAGTCTTCTGTTCTTAATGCTACCTCGCTAATACGGTTGTTGTTCGCTGATGATACAGCGCTGGTGGCTGATTCATGTGAGAAACTGCAGAAGCTGGTGATTGACTTTGATAAAGTGTGTGAAAGAAGAAAGTTAAGAGTAAATGTGAATAAGAGCAAGGTTATTAGGTACAGTAAGGTTGAGGGTCAAGTCAATTGGGAGGTAAGTTTGAATGGAGAAAAACTGGAGGAAGTAAAGTGTTTTAGATATCTGGGAGTGGATCTGGCAGCGGATGGAACCATGGAAGCGAAAGTGGATCATAGGGTGGGGGAGGGGGCGAAAATCCTGGGAGCCTTGACTAATGTGTGGAAGTCGAGAACATTAACTAGAAAAGCAAAAATGGGTATGTTTGAAGGAATAGTGGTTCCAACAATGTTGTATGGTTGCGAGGCGCGGGCTATAGATAGAGTTGTGCGCAGGAGGGTGGATGTGCTGGTAATGAGATGTTTGAGGACAGTGTGTGGTGTGAGGTGGTTTGATCGAGTAAGTAACGTAAGGGTAAGAGAGATGTGTGGAAATAAAAAGAGCGTGGTTGAGAGAGCAGAGGAGGGTGTTTTGAAATAGTTTGGGCACATGGGGAGAATGAGTGACGAAAGATTGACCAAGAGGATGTATGTGTCGGAGGTGGAGGGAACGAGGAGAAGTGGGAGACCAAATTGGAGGTGGAAATATGGAGTGAAAAAGATTTTGTGTGATCGGGGCCTGATCATGCAGGAGGGTGAAAGGAGGGCAAGGAATAGAGTGAATTGGATCGATGTGGTATACCGGGGTTGACGTGCTGCCAGTAGACTGAATCAGGGCATGTGAAGCGTCTGGGGTAAACCATGGAAAGCTGTGTAGGTATATATATTTGCGTGTGTAACCTTGTATGTATATACATGTGTATGGAGGTGGGTTGGGCCATTTCTTTCGTCTGTTTCCTTGCGCTACCTCGCAAACGCGGGAGACAGCGACAAAGCAAAAAAAAAAAAAAAAAAATATATATATATATATATATATATATATATATATATATATATATATATATATATATATATATATATATATATAAGTATATATGTATACATACATATATATATATATATATATATATATATATATATATATATATATATATATATATATATATATATATATATATATATATATATATGTATATATATATATATATATATATATATATATATATATATATATATATAAATATATAAGTATATATATATATATATATATATATATATATATATAAATATATAAGTATATATATATATATATATATATATATATATATATATATATATATATATATATATATATATATATATATATATATATATATATATATATATATATAAGTATATATATATATATATATATATATATATATATATATATATATATATATATATATATATATATATATATATATATATATATATATATATATATATATATATATATATATATATATATATATATATATATACATATATATATATATATATATATATATATATATATATATATATATATATATATATATATATATATATATATATATATATATATATATACATATATATATATATATATTTGTTAAAAAGAAGCAGTGGGGGACCGTATGCCTACCCTTCCCCAGGGCCTGCGTCAGGTCTCGGCAGCCCTCATCATAGGCAATTGTCAAGCCCAAAATCAGTCAAACAAAATGTATTGTCCAGCCTACCTAAAAAAAAAGTTATACAAAACAAGGAACCACTCGGCAGAGCCAACGAAACCCACGGTTGGGGACCTTCCTTCTGAAGATTTTTTTATGCATGAATTGTGATACTGAGCTGGAATGTTTATGGTTCCAGCAGTTATCTTGGAATGAGTATTTTTGTTTGTAAAATCTACAACACAACTTGGTCAGAGGCTGAGCTGTTGGGGAAGACCCTCTTAAACAATTGTAACGTATTCCACTTGGTCAACATGGTTTATATCCACATGGGTACCACTTCTCCAGAAACCGTTATATATATATATATATATATATATATATATATATATATATATATATATATATATATATATATATATATATATATATATATATATATATATATATGTTTCATGAGCTCCTCTTCGCCAACGGAACTACCTTGGCCTAACAGTGATGCTACTACGTTTGTGAATCAAGAACCATTGCAACACAAACCTCGCCAGGTGGCAGAGTGTCCCGCAGTGTATCGAGACAGACTTCTCCAGAACTTTTTTAAAGGGGAAGTAAATGTTTATAGTTGTGTTACTGGAGTGATAGTTTTCATACGTGGTGCTTTGACTAGAAAATAGTGAAATTGGAAAAAATGTAGCTTAGACATTTAAGCTTATTGATACAGTGGTCAAATTGATGAAAACTACCTATTGACGTTTGTGTAAATAAATTATACATTTCCTTTTTCCATAGCCAGAGGTTGAACCATTATGTGACATCCATTTTTTCATTTCATTTCAAGCTAGAAGTTTCAGTTTTCTAAATTGTTTCTACATTTTTCATATGTATATATATGTATGTGTGTGTGTGTGTATATGTGCGTATGTATGTGTGTGTGTATGTGTATATATATATATATATATATATATATATATATATATATATATATATATATATATATATATATATATATATATATATATATATATATATATATATTATCCCTGGGATAGGGGTGAAAGAATATTTCCCACGCATTCCTCGCGTGTCGTAGAAAGCGACTAGAGGGGACGGGAGCGGGGGGCCAGAAATCCTCCCCTCCTTTTATTTTTTAACATTCTAAAATGGGAAACAGAAGGAGTCAAGCGGGGAGTGCTCATCCTCCTCGAAGGCTCAGATTGGGGTGCCTAAATGTGTGTGGATGTAACCAAGATGTGAAAAAAGGAGAGATAGGTAGTATGTTTGAGGAAAGGAACCTGGATGTTTTGGCTCTGAGTGAAACGAAGCTCAAGGGTAAAGGGGAAGAGTGGTTTGGGAATGTCTTGGGAGTAAAGTCAGGGGTTAGTGAGAAGACAAGAGCAAGGGAAGGAGTAGCAATACTCCTGAAACAGGAGTTGTGGGAGTATGTGATAGAATGTAAGAAAGTAAATTCTCGATTAATATGGGTAAAACTGAAAGTTGATGGAGAGAGATGGGTGATTATTGGTGCATATGCACCTGGGCATGAGAAGAAAGATCATGAGAGGCAAGTGTTTTGGGAGCAGCTGAATGAGTGTGTTAGTGGTTTTGATGCACGAGACCGGGTTATAGTGATGGGTGATTTGAATGCAAAGGAGAGTAATGTGGCAGTTGAGGGAATAATTGGTATACATGGGGTGTTCAGTGTTGTAAATGGAAATGGTGAAGAGCTTGTAGATTTATGTGCTGAAAAAGGACTGATGATTGGGAATACCTGGTTTAAAAAGCGAGATATGCATAAGTATACTTATGTAAGTATGAGAGATGGCCAGAGAGCGTTATTGGATTACGTGTTAATTGACAGGCGCGCGAAAGAGAGACTTTTGGATGTTAATGTGCTGAGAGGTGCAACTGGAGGGATGTCTGATCATTATCTTGTGGAGGCTAAGGTGAAGATTTGTATGGGTTTTCAGAAAAGAAGAGTGAATGTTGGGGTGAAGAGGGTGGTGAGAGTAAGTGAGCTTGGGAAGGAGACTTGTGTGAGGAAGTACCAGGAGAGACTGAGTACAGAATGGAAAAAGGTAAAGAACAATGGAAGCAAGGGGAGTGGGGGTGGAATGGGATGTATTTAGGGAATCAGTGATGGATTGCGCAAAAGATGCTTGTGGCATGAGAAGAGTGGGAGGTGGGTTGATCAGAAAGGGTAGTGAGTGGTGGGATGAAGAAATAAGAGTATTAGTGAAAGAGAAGAGAGAGGCATTTGGACGATTTTTGCGGGGAAAAAATGAAATTGAGTGGGAGATGTATAAAAGAAAGAGACAGGAGGTCAAGAGAAAGGTGCAAGAGGTGAAAAAAAGGGCAAATGAGAGTTGGGGTGAGAGAGTATCATTAAATTTTAGGGAGAATAAAAAGATGTTCTAGAAGGAGGTAAATAAAGTGCGTAAGACAAGGGAGCAAGTGGGAACTTCAGTGAAGGGCGCAAATGGGGAGGTGATAACAAGTAGTGGTGATGTGAGAAGGAGATGGAGTGAGTATTTTGAAGGTTTGTTGAATGTGTTTGATGATAGAGTGGCAGATATAGGGTGTTTTGGTCGAGGTGGTGTGCAAAGTGAGAGGGTTAGGGAAAATGATTTGGTAAACAGAGAAGAGGTAGTAAAAGCTTTGCGGAAGATGAAAGCCAGCAAGGCAGCAGGTTTGGATGGTATTGCAGTGGAATTTATTAAGAAAGGGGGTGACTGTATTGTTGACTGGTTGGTAAGGTTATTTGATGTATGTATGACTCATGGTGAGGTGCCTGAGGATTGGCGGAATGCGTGCATAGTGCCATTGTACAAAGGCAAAGGGGATAAGAGTGAGTGCTCAAATTAAACAGGTATAAGTTTGCTGAGTATTCCTGGTAAATTATATGGGATGATATTGATTGAGAGGGTGAAGGCATGTACAGAGCATCAGATAGGGGAAGAGCAGTGTGGTTTCAGAAGTGGTAGAGGATGTGTGGATCAGGTGTTTGCTTTGAAGAATGTATGTGAGAAATACTTAGAAAAGCAAATGGATTTGTATGTAGCATTTATGGATCTGGAGAAGGCATATGATAGGTTGATAGAGATGCTCTGTGGAAGGTATTAAGAATATATGGTGTGGGAGGCAAGTTGTTAGAAGCAGTGAAAAGTTTTTATCGAGGATGTAAGGCATGTGTACGTGTAGGAAGAGAGAAAGTGATTGGTTCTCAGTGAATGTAGGTTTGCGGCAGGGGTGTGTGATGTCTCCATGGTTGTTTAATTTGTTTATGGATGGGGTTGTTAGGGAGGTGAATGCAAGAGTTTTGGAAAGAGGGGCAAGTATGAAGTCTGTTGGGGATGAGAGAGCTTGGGAAGTGAGTCAGTTGTTGTTCGCTGATGATACAGCGCTGGTGGCTGATTCATGTGAGAAACTGCAGAAGCTGGTGACTGAGTTTGGTAAAGTGTGTGGAAGAAGAAATTTAAGAGCAAATGTGAATAAGAGCAAGGTTATTAGGTACAGTAGGGTTGAGGGTCAAGTCAATTGGGAGGTGAGTTTGAATGGAGAAAAACTGTAGGAAGTGAAGTGTTTTAGATATCTGGGAGTGGATCTGGCAGCGGATGGAACCATGGAAGCGGAAGTGGATCATAGGGTGGGGGAGGGGGCGAAAATTCTGGGGGCCTTGAAGAATGTGTGGAAGTCGAGAACATTATCTCGGAAAGCAAAAATGGGTATGTTTGAAGGAATAGTGGTTCCAACAATGTTGTATGGTTGCAAGGCGTGGGCTATGGATAGAGTTGTGCTCAGGAGGATGGATGCGCTGGAAATGAGATGTTTGAGGACAATGTGTGGTGTGAGGTGGTTTGATCGAGTAAGTAACGTAAGGGTAAGAGAGATGTGTGGAAATAAAAAGAGCGTAGTTGAGTGAGCAGAAGAGGGTGTTTTGAAAGGGTTCGGGCACATGGAGAGAATGAGTGAGGAAATATTGACCAAGAGAATATATGTGTCGGAGGTGGAAGGAACGAGGAGAAGAGGGAGACCAAATTGGAGGTGGAAAGATGGAGTGAAAAAGATTTTGTGTGATCGGGGCCTGAGCATGCAGGAGGTGGAAAGGAGGGCAAGGAATAGAGTGAATTGGAGCGATGTGGTATACCGGGGTTGACGTGCTGTCAGTGGATTGAATCAAGGCATGTGAAGCGTCTGGGGTAAACCATGGAAAGTTGTGTAGGTATGTATATTTGCGTGTGTGGACGTATGTATATACATGTGTATGGGGGTGGGTTGGGCTATTTCTCTCGTCTGTTTCCTTTCGCTACCTCGCAAACGCGGGAGACAGCGACAAAGTATAAAAAAAAAAAAAAAGATATATATATATATATATATATATATATATATATATATATATATATATATATATATATATATATATATATATATATATATATATATATATATATATATATTTATCTATTTATTTATTTTGCTTTGTCGCCCTCCCGCGTTTGCGAGGTAGCGCAAGGAAACAGACGAAAGGAATGGCCCAACCCACCCCCATACACATGTATATACATACACGTCCACATATGCAAATATACAAACCCATACATCTCAATGTACACATATATATACACACACAGACATATACATATGTACACATGAACACAATTCACACTGTCTGCCTTTATTCATTCCCATCGCCACCTCGCCACACATGGAATAACATCCCCCTCCACCTCATGTGTGCGAGGGAGCGCTAGGAAAAGACAACAAAGTCCCCATTCGTTCACACTCATTCTTTAGATGTCATGCAATAATGCCCGAAACCACAGCTCCCTTTACACATCCAGGCCCCACACAACTTTCCATGGTTTACCCAAACGCTTCACATGTCCTGATTCAATCCATTGACAGCACGTCAACCCCGGTATACCACATCGATCCAATTTACTCTATTCCTTGCCCGCCTTTCACCCTCCTGCATCTTCAGGCCCCGATCACTCAAAATCTTTTTCACTCCATCTTTCCACCTCCAATTTGGTCTCCCACTTCTTATCGTTCCCTCCACCTCTGAAACATACATCCTCTTGGTCAATCTTTCCTCACTCACTCTATCCATGTGCCCAAACCATTTCAAAACACCCTCTTCTGCTGTCTCAACCTCGCTCTTTTTATTTACTCACATCTCTCTTACCTTTACATTACTTACTCGATCAAACCACCTCACACCACACATTGTCCTCAAACATCTCATTTCCAGCACATCCACCCTCCTGCGCACAACTCTATCCATAGCCCACGCCTCGCAACCATACAACATTGTTGGAACCACTATTCCTTCAAACATACCCAATTTTGTTTTCCGAGATAATGTTCTCGACTTCCACACATTCTTCAAGGCTCCCAGGATTTTCGCCCCCTCCCCCACCCTATGATTCACTTCCGCTTCCATGGCTCCATCCGCTGCCAGATCCACTCCCAGATATCTAAAACACTTCACTTCCTCCAGTTTTTCTCCATTCAAACTTACCTCCCAATTGACTTGACCCTCAACCCTACTGTACCTAATAACCTTGCTCTTATACACATTTACCCTTAAATTTCTTCTTTCACACAACCAAACTCAATCACCAGCTTCTGCAGTTTCTCACATGAATCAGCCACCAGCGCTGTATCATCAGCGAACAACAACTGACTCACTTCCCAAGCTATCTCATCCACAACTGACTTCATACTTGCCCCTCTTACCAAAAATCTTGCATTCACCTCCCTAACAACCCCATCTATAAACAAATTAAACAACCATGGAGACATCACACACCCCTGCCGCAAACCTACATTCACTGAGAACCAATCACTTTCCTCTCTTCCTTCACGTACACATGCCTTACATCCTCGATAAAAACTTTTCACTGCTTCTAACAACTTGCCTCCCACACCATATATTCTTAATATCTTCCACAGAGCATCTCTATCAACTCTATCATATGCCTTCTCCAGATCCAAAAATGCTACATACAAATCCATTTGCTTTCCTAAGTATTTCTCAAATACATTCTTCAAAGCAAACACCTGATCCACACATCCTCTACCACTACTGAAACCACACTGCTCTTCCCTAATCTGATATATATATATATATATATATATATATATATATATATATATATATATATATATATATATATATATATATATATATATATATATATATATATATATATATATATATGAATATATATATATATATATATATATATATATATATATATATATATATATATATATATATATATATATATATATATATGTATATATATATATGTATATATATTTATCTATTTATTTCGCTTTCTCGCTGTCTCCCGCGTTTGCTAGGTATCGCAAGGAAACAGACGAAAGAAATGGCCCAACCCACCCCTATACACATGTATATACATACACGTCCACACACGCAAATATACATACCTATACATGTCAATGTACACATATATATATATACAAACACAGACACATACATATATACCCATGCACACAATTCACACTGTCTTCCTTTATTCATATCCACCGCCACCTCGCCACACATAGAATACCATCCCCCTCCCCCTTCATGTGTGCGAGGTAGCGCTAGGAAAAGACAACAAAGGCCCCATTCGTTCACACTCAGTCTCTAGCTGTCATGCAATAATGCCGGAAACCACAGCTCCCTTTCCACATCCAGGCCCCACACAACTTTCCTTGGTTTACCCCAGACGCTTCACATGCCCTGATTCAATCCACTGACAGTACGTCAACCCCGGTATACCACATCGATCCAATTCGCTCTATTCCTTGCCCTGCCTTTCACCCTCCTGCATGTTCAGGCCCCGATCACTCGAAATCTTTTTCACTCTATCTTTCCACCTCCAATTTGGTCTCCCACTTCTCCTTGTTCCCTCCACCTCCGATACATATATCCCCTTGGTCAATCTTTCCTCACTCATTCTCTCCATGTGCCCAGACCATTTCAAAACACCCTCTTCTGCTCTCTCAACCACGCTCTTTTTACTTCTACACATCTCTCTTACCCTTACATTACTTACTCGATCAAACCACCTCACACCACACATTGTCGTCAAACATCTCATTTCCAGCACATCCACCCTCCTGCGCACAACTCTATCCATAGCCCACGCCTCGCAACCATACAACATTGTTGGAACCACTATTCCTTCAAACATACCCATTTTTGCTTTCCGAGATAATGTTCTCGACTTCCACACATTCTTCAAAGCTCCCAGGATTTTCACCCACTCCCCCACCCTATGATTCACTTCCGCTTCCATGATTCCATCCGCTGCCAGATCCACTCCCAGATATCTAAAACACTCTACTTCCTCCAGTTTTTCTCCATTCAAACTTTCCTCCCAATTGACTTGATCCTCAACCATACTGTACCTAATAACCTTGCTCTTGTTCACATTTACTCTTAACTTTCTTCTTTCACACACTTTACCAAACTCAGTCACCAGCTTCTGCAGTTTCTCACATGAATCAGCCACCAGCGCTGTATCATCAGCGAACAACAACTGACTCACTTCCCAAGCTCTCTCATCCACAACAGACTTCATACTTGCCCCTCTTTCCAAAACTCTTGCATTCACCTCCCTAACAACCCCATCCATAAACAAATTAAACAACCATGGAGACATCACATACCCCTGCCGCAAACATACATTCACTGAGAACCAATCACTTTCCTCTCTTCCTACACGTACACATGCCTTACATCCTCGATAAAAACTTTTCACTGCTTCTAACCACTTGTCTCCCACACCATATATTCTTAGTACCTTTCACAGAGCATCTCTATCAACTCTATCATATGCCTTCTCCAGATCCATAAATGCTACATACAAATCCATTTGCTTTTCTAAGTATTTCTAACATATATTCTTCAAAGCAAACACCTGATCCACACATCCTCTACCACTTCTGAAACCACACTGCTCTTCCCCAATCTGATGCTCTGTACATGCCTTCAGCCTCTTAATCAATACCCTCCCATATAATTTCCCAGGAATACTCAACAAACTTATACCTCTGTAATTTGAGCACTCACGGTTATCCCCTTTGCCTTTGTACAATGGCACTATGCAAGCATTCCGCCAATCCTCAAGCACCTCACCATGAGTCATACATGCATTAAATAACCTTACCAACCAGTCAACAATACAGTCACCCCCTTTTTTAATAGATTCTACTGCAATACCATCCAAACCTGCTGCCTTGCCGGCTTTCATCTTCCGAAAAGCTTTTACTACCTCTTTTCTGTTTACCAAGTCATTTTCCCTAACCCTCTCACTCTGCACACCACCTCGACCAAAACACGCTATATCTGCCACTCTATCATCAGACACATTCAACAAACCTTCAAAATACATATACATACCTACACAGCTTTCCATGGTTTACCCCAGACGCTTCACATGCCCTGCTTCAATCCACTGACAGCACGTCAACCCCGGTATACCACATCGCTCCAATTCACTCTATTCCTTGCCCTCCTTTCACCCTCCTGCATGTTCAGGCCCCGATCACACAAAATCTTTTTCACTCCATCTTTCCACATCCAATTTGGTCTCCCTCTTCTCCTTGTTCCCTCCACCTCCGACACATATATCCTCTTGGTCAATCTTTCCTCACTCATCCCTCTCCATGTGCCCAAACCACTTCAAAACACCCTCTTCTGCTCTCTCAACCACGCTCTTTTTATTTCCACACATCTCTCTTACCCTTACGTTACTCACTCGATCAAACCACCTCACACCACACATTGTCCTCAAACATCTCATTTCCAGCACATCCATCCTCCTGCGCACAACTCTATCCATAGCCCACGCCTCGCAACCATACAACGTTGTTGGAAACACTATTCCTTCAAACATACCCATTTTTGCTTTCCGAAATAATGTTCTCGACTTCCACACATTCTTCAAGGCCCCCAGGATTTTCGCCTCCTCCCCCACCCTATGATCCACTTCCGCTTCCATGGTTCCATCCGCTGCCAGATCCACTCCCAGATATCTAAAACACTTCACTTCCTCCAGTTTTTCTCCATTCAAACTCTCCTCCCAATTGACTTGACCCTCAACCCTACTGTACCTAATAACCTTGCTCTTATTCACATTTACTCTTAACTTTCTTCTTCCACACACTTTTCCAAACTCAGTCACCAGCTTCTGCAGTTTCTCACATGAATCAGCCACCAGCGCTGTATCATCAGCGAACAACAACTGACTCACTTCCCAAGCTCTCTCATCCCCAACAGACTTCATACTTGCCCCTCTTTCCAAAACTCTTGCATTTACCTCCCTAACAACCCCATCCATAAACAAATTAAACAACCATGGAGACATCACACACCCCTGCCGCAAACCTACATTCACTGAGAACCAATCACTTTCCTCTCTTCCTACACGTACACATGCCTTACATCCTCGATAAAAACTTTTCACTGCTTCTAACAACTTTCCTCCCACACCATATATTCTTAATACCTTCCACAGAGCATCTCTATCAACTCTATCATATGCCTTCTCCAGATCCATAAATGCTACATACAAATCCATTTGCTTTTCTAAGTATTTCTCACATACATTCTTCAAAGCAAACACCTGATCCACACATCCTCTACCACTTCTGAAACCACACTGCTCTTCCCCAATCTGATGCTCTGTACATGCCTTCACCCTCTCAATCAATACCCTCCCATATAATTTACCAGGAATACTCAACAAACTTATACCTCTGTAATTTGAGCACTCACTCTTATTCCCTTTGCCTTTGTACAATGGCACTATGCACGCATTCCGCCAATCCTCAGGCACCTCACCATGAGTCATACATACATTAAATAACCTTACCAACCAGTCAACAATACAGTCACCCCCTTTTTTAATAAATTCCACTGCAATACCATCCAAACCTGCTGCCTTGCCGGCTTTCATCTTCCGCAAAGCTTTCACTACTTCTTCTCTGTTTACCAAATCATTTTCCCTAACCCTCTCACTTTGCACACCACCTCGACCAAAACACCCTATATCTGCCACTCTATCATCAAACACATTCAACAAACCTTCAAAATACTCACTCCATCTCCTTCTCACATCACCACTACCTGTTATCACCTCCCCATTTGCGCCCTTCACTGAAGTTCCCATTTGCTCCCTTGTCTTACGCACTTTATTTACCTCCTTCCAGAACATCTTTTTATTCTCCCTGAAATTTAATGATACTCTCTCACCCCAACTCTCATTTGCCCTTTTTTTCACCTCTTGCACCTTTCTCTTGACCTCCTGTCTCTTTCTTTTATACATCTCCCACTCAATTGCATTTTTTCCCTGCAAAAATCGCCCAAATGCCTCTCTCTTCTCTTTCGCTAATACTCTTACTTCTTCATCCCACCACTCACTACCCTTTCTAATCAACCCACCTCCCACTCTTCTCATGCCACAAGCATCTTTTGCGCCATCCATCACTGATTCCCTAAATACATCCCATTCCTCCCCCACTCCCCTTACTTCCATTGTTCTTACCTTTTTCCATTCTGTACTCAGTCTCTCCTGGTACTTCCTGACACAGGTCTCCTTCTCAAGCTCACTTACTCTCACCACCCTCTTCACCCCAACATATATATATATATATATATATATATATATATATATATATATATATATATATATATATATATATATATATATATATATATATATATATATATATATATATATATATATATATATATATATATATACATATATATATATATATATATATATACATATATATATATATATATATATATATATGTATATATATGCGGCTCGTGCTGCATCAGTAGACAGTAAATCCATCAGCATGCAAGAGAGGATGGATATTTTCAGAAAAATTAAGTATCCAACGGGAGTAATGTGCAAGCATCCCCATTGATCTCTGTAAGGAGGCAGTATCCTTAGGGAGTGAAAGATTTAACATTGAATGAAGGCGCTCTGGATATGGTCTGATCACTCCCTCTTTTACAAGTGCCCAAGAAGAATTATGGCTTATAAAATCACATGTTATCCCAGGGGATAGGGGAGAAAGAATACTTCCCACGTATTCCCTGCGTGTCATAGAAGGCGACAAAAAGGGGAGGGAGCGGTGGGCTGGAAATCCTCCACTCTCGTTTTTTTTTATTTTTTTAAAAAAGAAGGAACAGAGAAGGGGGCTAGGTGAGGATATTTCCCCAAAGGTCCAGTCCTCTGTTCTTAACGCTACCTCGCTAACGCGGGAAATGGCAAATAGTTTGAAAGAATATTTTATATCTATTTTGCTTTGTCGCTGTCTCCCGCGTTAGCGAGGTAGCGCAAGGAAACAGACGAAAGAATGGCCCAACCCGCCCACATACACATGTATATACATACACGTCCACATAAGCAAATATACATACCTATACATCTCAATGTACACATACATAGACACACACAGACATATATATACATACACATGTACATAATTTATACTGTCTGCCTTTATTTGTTCCCATCGCCACCTCACCACACATGGAATAACATCCCTCTCCCCCCTCATGTGTGCGAGGTAGCGCTAGGAAAAGACACCAAAGGCCCCATTCGTTCACACTCAGTCTCTAGCTGTCATGTAATAATGCACTGAAAACACAGCTCCCTTTCCACATCCAGGCCCCACACAACTTTCCATGGTTTACCCCAGACGCTTCACATGCCCTGGTTCAATCCATTGACAGCACGTCGACCCCTGTATACCACATCGTTCCAATTCACTCTATTCCTTGCACACCTTTCACCCTCCTGCATGTTCAGGCCCCGATCACACAAAATCTTTTTCACTCAATCTTTCCACCCCCAATTTGGTCTCCCACTTCTCCTCGTTCCCTCCACCTCTGACACATATATCCTCTTGGTCAATATTTCCTCACGCATTCTCTCCATGTGCCCAAACCATTTCAAAACACCCTCTTCTGCTCTCTCAACCACGCTCTTTTTATTTCCACACATCTCTCTTACCCTTACATTACTTACTCGATCAAACTTCCTCACACCACATATTGTCCTCAAACATCTCATTTCCAGCACATCCACCCTCCTGCGCACAACTCTATCCATAGCCCACGCCTCGCAACCATACAACATTGTTGGAACCACTATTCCTTCAAACATACCCATTTTTGCTTTTCGAGATAATGTTCTCGACTTCCAAACTTTCTTCAAGGCTCCCAGGATTTTCGCCCCCTCCCCCACCCTATGATTCACTTCCGCTTCCATAGTTCCATCCGCTGCCAGATCCACTCCCAGATATCTAAAACACTTTACTTCCTCCAGTTTTTCTCCATTCAAACTTACCTCCCAACTGACTTGACCCTCAACCCTACTGTACCTAATAACCTTGCTGTTATTCACATTTACTCTTAACTTTCTTCTTTCGTATACTTTACCAAACTCAGTCACCAGCTTCTGCAGTTTCTCACATGAATCAGCCACCAGCGCTGTATCATCAGCGAACAACAACTGACTCACTTCCCAAGCTATCTCATCCACAACATACTTGCCCCTCTTTCCAAAACTCTTGCTTTCACCTCCCTAACAACCCCATCCATAAGCAAACAACCATGGAGACATCACATACCCCTACAGCAAACCTACATTCACTGAGAACCAATCACTTTCCTCTCTTCCTACACGTACACATGCCTTACATCCTCGATAAAAACTTTTCACTGCTTCTAACAACTTGCCTCCCACACCATATATTCTTAAACCTTCCACAGAGCATCTCTATCAACTCTGTCATATGCCTTCTCCAGATCCATAAATGCTACATACAAATCCATTTGCTTTTCTAAGTATTTCTCACATACATTCTTCAAAGCAAACACCTGATCCGCACATCCTCTACCACTTCTGAAACCACACTGCTCTTCCCCAATCTGATTCTCTGTACATGCCTTCACCCTCTCAATCAATACCCACCCATAAAATTTCCCAGGAATACTCAACAAACTTATACCTCTGTAATTTGAGCACTCACTCTTATCCCCTTTGCCTTTGTACAATGGCACCATGCAAGCATTCCGCCAATCCTCAGGAACCTCACCATGAGTCATACATACATTAGATAACCTTACCAACCAGTCAACAATACAGTCACTCTCTTTTTTTAATAAATTCCACTGCAATACCATCCAAACCTGCTGCTTTGCCGGATTTCATCTTCCGTAAAGCTTTTACTACCTTTTCTCTATTTACCAAATCATTTTCCCTAACCCTTTCACTTTGCACACCACCTCGACCAAAACACCCTACATCTGCCACTCTATCATCAAACACATTCAACAAACCTTCAAAATAACCCCTCCATCTCCTTCACACATCACCACTACTTGTTATCACCTCCCCATTAGCCCCCTTCACTGAAGTTCCCATTTGCTTCTTTGTCTTACGCACTTTATTTACCTCCTTCCAAAACATCTTTTTATTCTCCCTGAAATTTAATGATACTCTCTCACCCCAACTTTCATTTGCCCTCCTTTTCACCTCTTGCACCTTTCTCTTGACCTCCTGCCTCTTTCTTTTATACCTCTCCCACTCATTTCCATTTTTCCTCTGCAAAAATCGTCCAAATGGCTCTCTCTTCTCTTTCACTAATGATATTACTTCTTCATCCCACCACTCACTACCTTTTCTAATCAACCCACCTCCCACGCTTCTCAAGCCACAAGTATCTATTGCGCAAGCCATCACTGCTTCCCTAAATACATCTAATTACTCCCCAACTCCCCTTACCTCCTTTTTTCTCACCTTTTTCCATTCTGTACTCAGTCTCTCCTGGTACTTCCTCACACAAGTCTCCTTCCCAAGCTCACTTACTCTCACCACTCTCTTCACCTCAGCATTCTCTCTTCTTTTCTGAAAACCCCAATAAATCTTCACCTTCTCCTCCACAAGATAATGATCAGACATCCCTCCAGTTGCACCTCTCAGCACATTAACATCGAAAAGTCTCTCTTTCGTGCGTCTATCAATTAACACGTAATCCAATAACGCTCTTTGGCCATCTCTCCTACTTACATACGTATACTTATGTATATCTCGCTTTTTATAGCAGGTGTTCCCAATCACCAGTCCTTTTTCAGCACATAAATCTACAAGCTCTTCACCATTTCCATTTACAACACTGAACACTCTATGTATACCAATTATTCCCTCAACTGCCACATTACTTACCTTTGCATTTAAATCACCCATCACTATAACCCGTTTTCTTGCATCAAAACCACTAACACACTCATTCAGCTGCTCCCAAAACACTTGCCTCTCATGATCTTTCTTCTCATGCCCAGGTGAATATGCACCAATAATCACCCATCTCACTCCATTAACTCTCAGTTTTACCCATACCAATCTAGAATTTACTTTCTTACACTCTATCACATACTCCCACAACTCTTGATTCAGGAGTAGTGCTAATCCCTCCCTTGCTCTGTGATGTCCCCATGGTTGTTTAATTTGTTTATGGATGGGGTTCTTAGGGAGGTGAATGCAAGAGTTTTGGAAAGAGGGGCAAGTATGAAGTCTGTTGTGGATGAGATAGCTTGGGAAGTGAGTCAGTTGTAGTTCGCTGATGATACAGCGCTGGTGGCTGATTCATGTGAGAAGCTGCAGAAGCTGGTGACTGAGTTTGTTAAAATGTGTGAAAGAAGAAAGTTAAGAGTAAATGTGAATAAGAGCAAGGTTATTAGTTACAGTAGGGTTGAGGGTCAAGTAAATTGGGAGGTAAGTTTAAATGGAGAAAAACTGGAGGAAGTAAAGTGTTTTAGATATCTGGGAGTGGATCTGGCAGCGGATGGAACCATGGAAGCGGAAGTGGATCATAGGGTGGGGGAGGGGGCGAAAGTCCTGGGAGCCTAGAAGAATGTTTGGAAGTCGAGAACATTATCTCGGAAAGCAAAAATGGGTATGTTTGAAGGAATAGTGGTTCCAACAATGTTGTATGGTTGCGAGGCGTGGGCTATGGATAGAGTTGTGCGCAGGAGGGTGGATGTGCTGGAAATGAGATGTTTAAGGATAATGTGTGGTGTGAGGTGATCGAATAAGTAACGTAAGGGTAAGAGAGATGTGTGGAAATAAAAAGAGCGTGGTTGAGAGAGCAGAAGAGGGTGTTTTGAAATGGTTTGGGCACATGGAGAGAATGAGTGGGGAAAGATTGACCAAGAGGATATATGTGTCGGTGTAGGGAACGAGGAGAAGTGGGAGACCAAATTGGAGGTGGAAAGATGGAGTGAAAAAGATTTTGTGTGATCGGGGCCTGAACATGCAGGAGGGTGAAAGGCGGGCAAGGAATAGAGTGAATTGGATCGATGTGGTATACCGGGGTTGACGTGCTGTCAGTGGATTGAATCAGGGCATGTGAAGCGTCTGGGGTAAACCATGGAAAGCTGTGTAGGTATGTATATTTGCGTGTGTGGACGTGTATGTATATACAAATGTATGGGGTGGGTTGGGCCACTTCTTTCGTCTGTTTCCTTGCGCTACCTCGCAAACGCGGGAGACAGCGACAAAACAAAAAAAAGAAATATATTATCCCTAAGGATAGGGGAGAAAGAATACTTCCCACGTATTCCCTGTGTGTCGTAGAAGGCGACTAAAAGGGAAGGGAGCGGTGGGCTGGAAATCCTCCCCTCACATTTTTTTTTTTATTTTCGAAAAGAAGGAACAGAGAGGGGGGCCAGGTGAGGATATTCCTTCAAAGTTCCAGTCCTCTGTTCTTAACGCTACCTTGCTAACGTGGGAAATGGCAAATGATATGAAAGAAAGAATATATATATATATATATATATATATATATATATATATATATATATATATATATATATATATATATATATATATATATATTTTTTTTTTTTTTTTTTATACTTTGTCGCTGTCTCCCGCGTTTGCGAGGTAGAATTTACTTTCTTACACTCTATCACATGCTCTGTGATGTCTCCATGGTTGTTTAATTTGTTTATGGATGGGGTTCTTAGGGAGGTGAATGCAAGAGTTTTGGAAAGAGGGGCAAGTATGAAGTCTGTTGTGGATGAGATAGCTTGGGAAGTGAGTCAGTTGTTGTTCGCTGATGATACAGCGCTGGTGGCTGATTCATGTGAGAAACTGCAGAAGCTGGTGACTGAGTTTGGTAAAATGTGTGAAAGTAGAAAGCTGAGAGTAAATATGAATAAGAGCAAGGTTAGTAGGTGCAATAGGGTTGAGGGAAAAGTCAATTGGGAGGTAAGTTTGAATCCTCTTGGTCAATCTTTCCTCACTCATTCTCTCCATGTGCCCAAACCATTTCAAAACACCCTCTTCTGCTCTCTCAACCACGCTCTTTTTATTTCCACACATCTCTCTTACCCTTATATTACTTACTCGATCAAACCACCTCACACCACACATTGTCCTCAAACATCTCATTTCCAGCACATCCACCCTCCTGCGCACAACTCTATCCATAGCCCACGCTTCGCAACTATAAAACATTATTGGAACAACTATTCCTTCAAACATAGCCATTTTTGCTTTCCGAGATAATGTTCTCGACTTCCACACATTCTTCAAGGCTCCCAGAATTTTCGCCCCCTCCCCCACCCTATAATTCACTTCCGCTTCCATGGTTCCATCCGCTGCCAGATCCACTCCCAGATATCTAAAACACTTTACTTCCTCCAGTTTTCCTCCATTCAAACTTACCTCCCAATTGACTTGACCCTCAACCCTACTGTACCTAATAACCTTGCTCTTATTCACATTTACTCTTAACTTTCTTCTTTCACACACTTTACCAAACTCAGTCACCAGCTTCTGCAGTTTCTCACATGAATCAGCCACCAGCGCTGTATCATCAGCGAACAACAACTGACTCACTTCCCAAGCTCTCTCATCCACAACAGACTTCATACTTGCTCCTTTTTCCAAAACTCTTGCATTCACCTCCCTAACAACCCCATCCATAAACAAATTAAACAGCCATGGAGACATCACACACCCCTGCCGCAAACCTACATTCACTGAGAACCAATCACTTTCCTCTCTTCCTACACGTACACATGCCTTACATCCTCGATTAAAAGTTTTCACTGCTTCTAACAACTTGCCGCCCACACCATATATTCTTAATACCTTCCACAGAGCGTCTCTATCAACTCTATCATATGCCTTCTCCAGATCCATAAAAGCTACATACAAATCCATTTGCTAAGTATGTCTCACATACATTCTTCAAAGCAAACACCTGATCCACACATCCTCTACCACTTCTAAAACCACACTGCTCTTCCCCAATCTGATGCTCTGTACATGTTTTCACCCTCTCAATCAATACACTCCAATATAATTTACCAGGAATACTCAACAAACTTATACCTCCGTAATTTGAGCACTCACTCTTATCCCCTTTGCCTTTGTACAATGGCACTATGCACGCATTCCGCCAATCCTCAGGCACCTCACCATGAGTCATACATACATTAAATAACCTTACCAACCAGTCAACAATACAGTCACCCCTTTTTTAATAGATTCCACTGCAATACCATCGAAACCTGCTGCCTTGCCGGCTTTCATCTTCCGCAAAGCTTTTACTACCTCTTCTCTGTTTACCAAATCATTTTCCCTAACCCTCTCACTTTGCACACCACCTCGACCAAAACACCCTATATCTGCCACTCTATCATCAAACACATTCAACAAACCTTCAAAATACTCACTCCATCTCCTTCTCACATCACCATTACTTGTTATCACCTCCCCATTAGCGCCCTTCACTGAAGTTCCCATTTGCTCCCTTGTCTTACGCACTTTATTTACCTCCTTCCAGAACATCTTTTTATTCTCCCTAAAATTTAATGATACTCTCTAACCCCAACTCTCATTTGCCCTCTTTTTCACCTCTTGCACCTTTCTCTTGACCTCCTGTCTCTTTCTTTTATACATCTCCCACTCAATTGCATTCTTTCCCTGGAAAAATCGTCTAAATGCCTCTCTCTTCTCTTTCACTAAAAATCTTACTTCATCCCACCACTCACTGCCCTTTCTAATCAACCCCCCTCCCACGCTTCTCATGCCACAAGCATCTTTTGCGCACTCCATCACTGACTCCCTAAATACATCCCATACCTCCCCCACTCCCCTTACTTCCATTGTTCTCACCTTTTTCCATTTTGTACTCAGTCTCTCCTTGTACTTCCTCACACAGGTCTCCTTCCCAAGCTCACTTACTCTCACCACCCTCTTCACCCCAACATTCACTCTTCTTTTCTGAAAACCCATACAAATCTTCAGCTTAGCCTCCACAAGATAATGATCAGACATCCTCCAGTTGCACCTCTCAGCACATTAACATCCAAGAGTCTCTCTTTCGCGCGCCTGTCATAGGTGCGCGTTCATATGCATTTTATTCGTATTCATATACCTCCGCGTTGTACAGTTAGGTTCGGTAAAACGCTATCAGCTGGCTATGTGCGTCTGTTCGGAAACAACCAAGTATAGACCCCGTTGCTCGCCATTGTGAGACGAAGGGTATTCGAGTACTAAGTATTTCGAATAGTTGTTTCCTATAATACAGTCCCATAGCCTAGCGGTTAGCATGCCTGCCTCTTGCACAGGGGTCCCAGGTTCAATCCTGGCTGTTGGAGGTTTGTATGTTCTATGAAGGTGCGCGTTCATATGCACTTTATTCGTATTCATATACCTCCGCGTTGTACAGTCAGGTTCGGTAAAACGCTATCAGCTGGCTATGTGCGTCTGTTCGGAAACAACCAAGTATATATATATATATATATATATATATGTGTGTGTGTGTGTGTGTGTGTGTGTGTATGTGGAAGTCGAGAACATTATCTCAGAAAGCAAAAATGGCTATGTTCTAGGAAAAGTGGTTCCAACAATGTTGTATGGTTGCGAGGCGTGTGCTATGGATAGAGTTGTGCGCAGGAGGATGGATGTGCTGGAAATGAGATGTTTGAGGACAATGTGTGGTGTGAGGTGGTTTGATCGAGTAAGTAATGTAAGGGTAAGAGAGATGTGTGGAAATAAAAAGAGCGTGGTTGAGAGAGCAGAAGAGGGTGTTTTGAAATGGTTTGGGCACATGGAGAGAATGAGTGAGGAAAGATTGACCAAGAGGATATATGTGTCGGAGGTCAAGGGAACGAGGAGAAGTGGGTGACCAAATTGGAGGTGGAAAGATGGAGTGAAAAAGATTTTGAGTGATCGGGGCCTGAACATGCAGGAGGATGAAAGGCGGGCAAGGAATAGAGTGAATTGGATCGATGTGGTATACCGGGCTCGACGTGCTGTCAAGGGATTGAATCAGGGCATATGAAGCATCTGGGGTAAACCATGGGAAGTTCTGTGGGGCCTGGATGTGGAAAGGGAGCTGTGGTTTCGGGCATTATTGCATGACAGCTAGAGACTGAGTGTGAACGAATTGGGCCTTTGTTTTCTTTTCCTAGTGCTACCTCGCATACATGAGGGGGGAGGAGGATGTTATTCCATGTGTGGCGAGGTGGCGATGGGAATGAATAAAGGCAGACAGTGTGAATTGTGTGCATGTGTATATATTATTGTGTCTGTGTGTGTATATATATGTGTGTACATTGAGATATATGGGTATGTATATTTACGTGTGTGGACGTGTATTTATATACATGTGTATGGGGGTGGGTTGGGCCATTTCTTTCGTCTGTTTCCTTGCGCTACCTCGCAAACGCGGTAGACAGCGACAAAGCAAAATGAATGAAATAAATAAATATATATATATATATATATATATATATATATATATATATATATATATATATATATATATATATATATATGTGAGAAACTGCAGAAGCTGGTGACTGAGTTTGGTAAAGTGTGTGGAAGAAGAAAGTTGAGAGTAAATGTGAATAAGAGCAAGGTTATTAGGTACAGTAGGGGTGAGGGTCAAGTCAACTGGGAGGTGAGTTTGAATGGAGAAAAACTGGAGGAAGTGAAGTGTTTTAGATATCTGGGAGTGGATCTGTCAGCGGATGGAACCATGGAAGCGGAAGTGGATCATAGGGTGGGGGAGGGGGCGAAAATTTTGGGAACCTTGAAAAATGTGTGGAAGTCGAGAACATTATCTCGGAAAGCAAAAATGGGTATGTTTGAGGGAATAGTGGTTCCAACAATGCTGTATGGTTGCGAGGCGTGGGCTATGGATAGAGATGTGCGCAGGAGGATGGATGTGCTGGAAATGAGATGTTTGAGGACAATGTGTGGTGTGAGGTGGTTTGATCGAGTAAGTAACGTAAGGGTAAGAGAGATGTGTGGAAATAAAAAGAGCATGGTCGAGAGAGCAGAAGAGGGTGTTTTGAAATGGTTTGGGCACATGGAGAGAATGAGTGAGGAGAGATTGACCAAGAGGATATATGTGTCGGAGGTGGAGGGAACGAGGAGAAGAGGGAGACCAAATTGGAGGTGGAAAGATGGAGTGAAAAAGATTTTGTGTGATCGGGGCCTGAACATGCAGGAGGGTGAAAGGAGGGCAAGAAATAGAGTGAATTGGAGTCATGTGGTATACAGGGGTTGACGTGCTGTCAGTGGATTGAAGCAAGGCATGTGAAGCGTCTGGGGTAAACCATGGAAATCTGTGTAGGTATGTATATTTGCGTGTCTGGACGTGTGTATGTACATGTGTATGGGGGGGGGGGTTGGGCCATTTCTTTCGTCTGTTTCCTTGCGCTACCTCGCAAACGCGGGAGACAGCGACAAAGTATAAAAAAAAAAAAAAAAAAAAAAAAAAAAAAATATATATATATATATATATATATATATATATATATATATATTTTTTTTTTTTTTTTTTTGCCGCTGTCTCCCGCGTTTGCGAGGTAGCGCAAGGAAACAGACGAAAGAAATGGCCCAACCCACCCCCATACACATGCCTTGATTCAATCCACTGACAGCACGTCAACCCCGGTATACCACATCGCTCCAATTCACTCTATTCTTTGCCCTCCTTTCACCCTCCTGCATGTTCAGGCCCCGATCACACAAAATCTTTTTCACTCCATCTTTCCACCTCCAATTTGGTCTCCCTCTTCTCCTCGTTCCCTCCACCTCCGACACATATATCCTCTTGGTCAATCTTTCCTCACTCATTCTCTCCATGTGACCAAACCATTTCAAAACACCCTCTTCTGCTCTCTCAACCACGCTCTTTTTATTTCCACACATCTCTCTTACCCTTACGTTACTTACTCGATCAAACCACCTCACACCACACATTGTCCTCAAACATCTCATTTCCAGCACATCCATCCTCCTGCGCACAACTCTATCCATAGTCCACGCCTCGCAACCATACAACATTGTTGGAACCACTATTCCTTCAAACATACCCATTTTTGCTTTCCGAGATAATGTTCTCGACTTCCACACATTCTTCAAGGCTCCCAGAATTTTCGCCCCCCTCCCCCACCCTATGATCCACTTCCGCTTCCATGGTTCCATCCGCTGCCAGATCCACTCCCAGATATCTAAAACACTTCACTTCCTCCAGTTTTTCTCCATTCAAACTCACCTCCCAGTTGAATTGACCCTTAACCCTACTGTACCTAATAACCTTGCTCTTATTCACATTTACTCTTAACTTTCTTCTTTCACACACTTTACCAAACTCAGTCACCAGCTTCTGCAGTTTCTCACATGAATCAGCCACCAGCGCTGTATCATCAGCGAACAACAACTGACTCACTTCCCAAGCTCTCTCATCCACAACAGACTTCATACTTGCCCCTCTTTCCAAAACTCTTGCATTCACCTCCCTACCAACCCCATCCATAAACAAATTAAACAACCATGGAGACATCACACACCCCTGCCGCAAACCTACATTCAATGAGAACCAATCACTTTCCTCTCTTCCTACACGTACACATGCCTTACATCCTCGATAAAAACTTTTCACTGCTTCTAACAACTTTCCCCCCACACCATATATTCTTGATACCTTCCACAGAGCATCTCTATCAACTCTATCATATGCCTTCTCCAGATCCATAAATGCTACATAAAAATCCATTTGCTTTTCTAAGTATTTCTCACATACATTCTTCAAAGCAAACACCTGATCCACACATCCTCTACCACTTCTGAAACCACACTGCTCTTCCCCAATCTGATGCTCTGTATATATATATATATATATATATATATATATATATATATATATATATATATATATATATATATATATATATATATATATATAATATATATATATATATATATATATATATATATATATATATATATATATATATATATATATATATATATATGTTAACCAAATTGCATTAGAAGTTAAGATATCCTTTAGTAATTTTGTTTAAAAAAATTCCACATAAAGATTACTTAGTACAGGTGAAAGAGGTTTACCTATTACCATACTAAATCTTTTAGCGTAATAATGTCTATTGAATTGAAATACACAGTCTTTTATAGACAATTTTATCAGTTTAATGAAAACAGGACTTTGAAACAGGTAAATGAATATCATCCAAAACATTAGATTAATATTCTAATCGGTCATCAACTGGCACTTTTGTAAAAAGTGAGGAAACATCAAATCTAACGAGTTTGAAATCAGAATTAATATTGATATTGTTAAGCTTGTTAACTAAATCTACATTGTTCATCATATTAGAATTTGATACCTTACCCACTAAAGGGCTTAATAAAGAAACTAACCATTTTGACAATTCATATGTGATGAAGTCTACTGAACTCACTATAGGTCTTGCTGGAAAATTCTGTTTATGTGTTTTGATAAGTCCATACATATATGGCAGTGAAGAGGAGAAAGATGACAAGCTTTTGATAAGAGAACCATTACCTTTCAACAACTTCAGTTCTTTATTGAAATGGGAATTAACTGCTTCTAGGGGATTCTTACTGAGTTTAAAATATGTTGTGTCATCATTCAAAATATCGTTCATTTTAGATAGATAATTACTTTTGTCCACGATCATAACAGTGTTAGCCTTATCTTCTTTAGTAATATGTATATCATTGTCTTTTTTAAAGTCTTAATAGATCTTATAAATCTTTTAGGGCAATTAGGATCCACTGGCTTTGACAAACTGGCATACACTAAACCCTTACAGATGTTAATTTCATTATAAGAAAATTTACTTTACTTCTCTAAATTACAAAAAGACTTTGTGACATTAACGCAGCTGGCTCTAATACACACACACACACACGCACAACCCACACACACACACACACATATATGCACACACACATATGTATATTGGAAAGGATCACAGGTTTGCGCCCGATCAAGATATTCCTATGAGTCCACGGGGAAAATGAAATACGCTAAGTTTCCAAGTGCACTTTCGTGTAATAATCACATCATCAGGGGAGACACAATAGAGAAATATAACAGTCAGTTGATAGACATCGAAGAGACGAAGCTAGGACGCCATTTGGTAAACATGGACAATCGCATGTTACAAGAAAGTGCACTTGGAAACTTATCTTGTTTCAGTTTCCCCGTGGACAAAAAGGCCACATTTGCTCACACTCAGTCTCTTGCTGTCATGTGTAATGCACCGAAAATGCAGCTCCCTATCCACATCCAGGCCCCACAGATCTTTCCATGATCTACCCCAGACGCTTCATATGCCCTTGTTTAGTCCATTGACAACACGTCGACCTCGGTAAACCACATCGTTCCAATTCACACTAGTCCTTGCACGCCTCTCACCCTCCTGTATGTTCAGGCTCCGACCACTCAAAATTTTTTTCACTCCATCCTTCCACCTCCAATTTTGTCTTCCGCTTCTCCTTGTTCCCTCCATCTCTGACACATATATCCTCTTTGTCAATCTTATCTCACTCATTCTCTCCATATGTCGAAATCATTTCAACACACCCTCTTCTGCTCTCTCAGCCATACTCTCTTTATATCCACTCATCTCTCTTATCCTTACATCACCTATTCGATGAAACCACCTCACAACACATATCGTCCTCAAACATTTCATTTCCAAAATATCCACCCTCTTCTGTACAACCCAATCTGTAGCCCATGCTTTGCAGCCATATAACATTCTTGGAAGTACTATTCCTTCAAACATGCCCATATATATATACACACATATATATATATATATATATATATATATATATACGAACTAAGTGCATATGAACTCGCACTTTTATAGAACATACAAGCCTCCAACAGCCAGGACCGAACCCGGGACCCTTGTGCAACAGGCGGGAGCGATACCGCTAGGCTATGATCGTCCCTAGTAGGGAAATGACTATTCGAATACTATGTACTTGAATACCCTTCGTCTCACGTTGGTGAGCATCGGGGTCTACACCGGTTATTTCCCATCAGGCTCATACAGCCAGCAGATAGCATTTTACCGAACCTAACTGTACAACGCGGAGGTATTTGAATACGAACTAAGTGCATATGAAAGCGACTTTCATAGAACATACAAACCTCCAACAACCAGGATCGGGCCCGGGACCCTTGTGCAACAGGGGGGAGCGGTGTCCTGGGGCTGTATAACATTTTCTCCTTGCATTCCATACTTTTTCTTTCATTAGAGTTCATTTTCCAAGAGCCTTATCACTTCCTGCATTATACTCAATCACCCTCACATTCAATTAGCCCACCGCTGTAATTCCTCCTGTCCCTCCCTGTTCAGCCACACTCATTCCCTTCGTGTTAGCTCCCTCTCTTCCAGCTACCACTCTCGCTTTCCTTGACAGACCGCACTCTCAGCCATCTCCCTCTCACTTTCTTTGGTTACCCCACTCTCTGCCAGCCGCATACTCACACACTGTTTCCCTCCAAGGCCGCACTCTCTCTCCTCCTATACTCGCACTTTCTTTGTGCTGCCTCCCTCCGGACATGCTGAAGCTTTCCCCTTGCCCCACCCCACCCTGCATCGCACCTCAGTCCCAGCAGCCGGCGCAGCTGTCATTGCTGGAGGTGTAGTTCAGTAGAAAGTGAGAGCTTATAACTGACACTCCTTAATTGTCAGCTGCTGGTAGCAGTTGCAGAAACTGTCAGCCGGTGGCACCTCGAAAGAAGGAACAACTCATCCCTTTCTCATGTAGGTGATTTTTGAGAGTGGTGGGTAATGGTATGACGTATGACTGTCGCTCGAACAGGTGTTGCATGTACCAGTAACCATGATGTTCATCGAGCAGGCAGCTTAGCGAACTAAACTTGCAGTAATAATTATTCTTCAGGAATCTGATATTGAGACGCTCACAGCTGGGCGGTACAGAAGGTGCAGAGACAGGTGGACAATGAGATACTGTAGTGTTGAATAATATTGTTATCCACATGACAGGACCGTTACATGACCCTGGGCTGCCGTATCCCTCTTACTGGAAATATAGCGACATCATATTCGGAGTTCCTTCAATGGGAAGGTCTCGTAGTGTGGTAACGTGGATCTGTGGTAACAATCAGCGACATAGCATGTTGTTGATTCTGAGGAGGTTGTTAGTACTGTTCGTCTCGTGTGTCACATGAGGGAGGGGAACCATTACAACAGGAAGGTAACATCATTCGATGATACTCTGCAACAGAAGGCATTCATTATGCTCTCTCATCCCTTTCATGTACCGAGATCCTGGATAAAATACAAATCAATTATGACAAAAAACGTGCAAATAATTGAGTCATTGTATATTTTTTATGATTTTAAGATTTCAACATACATACACACTTTACAAGTAAACTGAACTTTTTTGAAAATACTGAGACCAACAACTGAGCGACAGTTTGGCGCCCAGCACATGTTGTTACCCTGGGTAGGGGCACTGCTGGGACTTGCCAAGTTACGCAACTGCCGTTACAATGACTTCCACCGAGGGAGGAAGGTGGGTCGACGAAAACACCACTGCAAAACACAGAGCACAGAGCCACACCCACTTACCATCGTGGAACACGGAGCATTGGACCAGAAACACTCACCACAATGGAACATTGAGTACCGAACCACACACTCACGCTGGAACACGGAGCACCGCGCCACACAAACTCACCATTGTGATGCATGCAGCACAGCGCCACACACACACACACACACACACACACACACACACTAACTACTATGGAAAACGGAACACCACGCCTCATACACATGCCACCGTGGGTCACAGAGCACCGCCCTACACACATTCACCACCGTAAGCTACTGAGTACCGACCCACATATATTCACCGAAAGGGAACACAGAGCGCTGGGCCGCACAAACTCACCACCGTGAAACACGAAGCATCGTGCCACACACGCTCACCCCCGTGGAACACGGAGCACTGCTCCACACACATTCATCACCGTAGAACACAAAGCACCGCGCCACACGCACTCATCACCGCGGAATTGGGAAAAGAAAGCAGCGCGCCACACATACTCACCACAAAGGAACAGAAGAATCGCGCCACACATTCTCACCACAGTGGAACAGACGAACAGCGCCACACAAACTCTTTACCGTGGAAAATGGAGCACCATGCCACATACACTCACCACACATATCATGAAGAGGAAAGGTCCCAAAATAGACCCCAGTGGCACGCCAATGGTTACCTCACATTATTTCGTGAAGGCTTCCTTAACATGCCTCTTGTGTTCTCTTTCAGCATGATAACCTTCTAAAAAGTTTTTCCCGTGGAACACAGCACAACACACCACTAGCGCACAACCTTAGAACACAGCACCGTCCACACACGCTCACCACCATGGAACATGGAGCAACAGCGCTAAAGACGCTAGCTACTGTGGAACAAGGAGCGCCGCATCGCACACACTCAACACAATGGAGCACGGAGCACCGGACCACTCACACTCTCCTATGTGGAACACGGAGCACTGCGCCATATACGCCCGACACCGTGGAAAACGAAGCACCGCGTCGCAGACACCCACCACCGTGGAAGACGGGGCACCACGCCACAGACACTCACCACTGTGGAAGACAGGGCACCGCACCGCAGACACTCACCACTGTGGAAGACGGGCACCACGCCACAACACTCACCACTGTGGAAGACGGGGCACCACGCCACAGACACTCACCACTATGGAAGACGGGGCACCACGCCACAGACACTCACCACTGTGGAAGACGGGGCACCACGCCACAACACTCACCACTGTGGAAGACGGGGCACCACGCCACAGACACTCACCACTATGGAAGACGGGGCACCACGCCAAAGACACTCACCACTGTGGAAGACGGGGCACCGCGCCACAGACAGTCACCATTGTGGAAGACGGAGCATCGCTTCAAAGACACTCACCACCGTGGAAGACAGGGCTCTGCACCACAGACACACCACCATGGAGGACGGAGCACCGCGCCACAGACATTCACCGCCGTGGAAAACGGAGCACTGCAACCACAGACAAACCACTTTGGAAAACGGAGCACCGTGGAACATGGACCACCATGCCATACACACTCTCCGTGGAACACGGAGCACCGCGATACACACGTTCACCACTCTGCAATACGGAGCGCTGCACAACATACACTTAACTCTGTGGAACACGAAGCGTTGTACCATATGTACTTGCCATCGTGGAACACGGAGCAGCAAGCCACACACACAAACACACACATTCCACCACCAGGGCACACTGAGCACCGCGCAACAAACACTCTCCACCTTGGAGCACTGAGCAGCGTTGCATGTAACTCAACACCGATGAACACAGAGCACTCTCCCACACACACTCATCATTGTGGAATGCAGAGCACGCTGCCAAACACACTCATCACAGTGGAACATGGAGCACTGCGCCATACAATTCAACACAGGAGAATACGGAGCACGGCGCTAAACACCTCACCATTATGGAACACGGAGCACAGCGAAACATGCAAGTAAAAACGAGCAACACTGTGCCACACTCACCTGCCACCGAGGACAGCGGAGCACCGCGCCACAGAAATCTTCCAAAATGGAACACGGAGCACTGCGTGACAAACACTAATTACCGCGGAACTCGGAGAACCACGTCACACACACTCATTTCCACGGAACACAGAGCACTGCGCCAGATGCATTCACTACTATGGCAGGCTGAGCATCAGGCCATACACCCTCACCATCGTGAAACATCGAGCATCGAGTCACACATAATCACCACCGTTGAACACAGAACACCGTGCCACACATATGCACACACATTCACACACACACCACCACCACCACCACCGTGGAACACAGAGCACTGCGTCGTATTCACTCATCACTGTGGAACACGGAGCACAGTGCCACATACACTCAACACCGTGGAACACGGAGCACTGCGCCATACAAACTTACTACAGTGGAACAAGGGGCACCGTACCACACACATACTTACCAACAGGAACACGGAGCACTGCGCCACATACACTCTCTAACGTGGAGCACGGTGCCTCGCGCCGCAAACATCCACGACTAAGGAACACAGACCACCGTGCCACAAACATTCACCATTGCGGAACACGTAGCACATCAGTGAAGACGCTCATCACCAAGGAATCCTGAGCACCGCGTAACGCACTCGCCACCGTGAAAACGGAGCACCACGCCACACATTCGCTACTATGGAAAAAAGGAGCATCCCGCCACATACACTCACCACCGAGGAACACGGAGCATCACGCTACACACACCCATCACCGTGGAAAATGGAGCACTGCAAGACAAATACCCACCACCATGAAATACAGAACACCGCGCCACTCACACTCACTACAGTGGAACACGGAGCACTGCTCTATACAAGCTTACCGCCATGGAACAAGGTGCACCATTCCATACACATTTACCACCGTGGAACATGATGCACCTCTCTGCACACACTCCACACATACTCACTGCCATAGAACAAGGATCACGGCGTCACACAGACTCACCACCGTGGAACAAGGAGCACAGCGCTGAAGACACTACCACTGTGGAACACGTAGCACAGCGCTGAAGACACTCACCACCGTGGAACACGGAGCACCGCGCTGAAGACACTCACCACCGTGGAACAAGGAGCACAGCGCTGAAGACACTTACCACTGTGGAACACGGAGCACCGCGCTGAAGACACTTACCACCGTGGAACAAGGAGCACGCGCTGAAGACACTTACCACTGTGGAACACGGAGCACCGCGCTGAAGACACTTACCACTGTGGAACAAGGAGCACCGCTCCGAATACACTCACCACCGTGGAACGCGGAACAGGGTGTCGCATGTCTGGCTTCGGTGCCGGGACACGATTGCCGTGTGCCTGGCTACTGTCTGTGCTGTGCTCTGACTTCAGTGCTATAGTCCCGTGTGTCTGATTATGATGCCGTGTGTCTGGGTACGGTGTCGTGTGCACTTATAATTCCATGTGTTATGCTGACATGTTACACTTGCTGAGTCCAGATCATGGGGTGAGAAGATCGAAGTCAGGTTGGCAGTATCCCTGGTCCAGTCTACAGGGGTCTTCATCCCAATAGCCCAAGCTATTAGATTTGGTCGTTGGTCGACCAGGGTTAGGGAAGCCGCAGCCATCGGGCTTATATAGCCCCCACAGCCTGGCTTGATTGACATACTCAGTGCACTCATAAACTTCTCCGTGCATCCCAGGCTGTGTCCGATGGTAAATGGCAAGGTGTTGAAGTCTTTCGTCCCGGATGTTTAAGATGTTCTCTTTCTGTGCATATCGTGCCTTTGGATTTCCATGCCTGTCGTGCCAGTAGGATGTTATTTTCAGATGTAAGTTGGGAACCATACCTTTTAGGACTTTCCAGGTACAGAAGATGATATCCCTCTCCCGTCTGCGCTCCATGAGTATAGTATAAGAAATGTCAGTCGTTCCCAGCAATTTAGGTTCTTTACTACATTAATGTACACAGTGAAAGATCTGTGAACCTTTCTTAATTCCGCAATTTCGCCCACCTTTTGGGTTGACGCTAGGACGCAACAATTTTCAGTTCGTAAAAGATTCTTGTTTTTGATAAAATCAACATGGGTGTTTCTTCTCTTTGTCTTGAAGGTCTGCAGGATCAATCCTGTCATCTTACTGCATTAGGCAACCGTTGTGTTCTCGTGTTCGCTGAAGGTTAGGTTGTTAGACATTCTCAATTTAAGATCTTTCATATCATTCAACTAGTTTATGATAGTGCTATGTCTGTCCTATGTTCTGTGTTGTTTTTCATTTCATTTTTCCCATAATGGAGGAAATTAAACTCATCTCCAGTGAAAAGCATGCTGTTGTTAATTCAATTGTGTCTCGTTTCGATGCTGTTTGTTTCGCTACGGTGCCGTTTGTCTGGCTATGGTGCCGTGTGTCTGGCTTAGGTGGCGTGTGTTTGGCTTTGTTGCCGTATGTCTGGCTTAGGTGCAGTGTGTTTGGATACTTTGCAGTGTATTTGGCTATGATGCCGTGTGTCTGGCATCGGTGCCGAGTGACTGGCTTCGACGATGAGTGTTTGGCTAGGGTGCCGTGTGTCTGGCTTCGGTGGCGTGTGTTTAGCTATGGTGCCGTGTGTCTGGGTTCGGTGCCGTGTGTCAGGCTTCGGTGCCGTATGTCTGGCTTCAGTGCTGTGTGTCTGGTTTCGGTGCCCTATGTCTGGCTTTGGAGCCTTTTGTTTGGATACGGTGCAGTATGTTTGGCTTCGGTGCCGTGTGTCAGGCTTCGGTGCCGTGTGTTTGGCTACGGTGCTGTGTTTTTTTGGGTCGGTGCCGTGCGTCTGTCTTCGAAGCTGTGTGTTTGGCTACGGTGCTGTTTGTCTGGATATGGTGCCGTGTGTCTGGCTTTGGTGCCGTGTCTCTGGCTTTAATGCTGCGTGTTTGGCTACGGTGCTGTGTGTCTGGCTACGGCGCCGTATGTCGCTTCGGTGCTGTGTGTCTGGCTTCGGTGTCGTATGTTTGGCTTCGATGTCGTGTCCATGGCCTCGGTGCCGTGTCTGGTTACGGTGCTATATATTTGGCTGCGGCGCCGTGTGTTTAGTTTTACGGTGCTGTGTGTCTAACTTCGGTGCCATTTGTCTGGCTCCGGTGCTGTGTTTCTAGCTTCCATTCAGTGTGTATGGCTTCGGTGCAGTGCGTTTGGCTACGGTGCTGTGTGTCTGGCTTCGGTACCGTGTGTCTGGCTTCTGTGACGCGTGTTTGGCTATACTGTGCTATGTGTCTGATTACGGTGCCGTGTCTTTAGGAATGGTGCCGTGTGTCTGGCTTCCGTATCGTGTGTTTGGCTGCGGTATTGTGTGCTGCGTGTCTCGCTTCGGTGCTGCGTGTCTGGCTTCGGTGCTGTGTGTCTGGCTTTGGTGCCTTGTGTCTGGCTTCGCTGGCGTTGTTTGGTTACGGTGTCGTATGTTTGCCTACGGTCCCGTGTGTTTGGCTTAGGTGCAGTGTATTTGGCTTCGGTGCCGTGTGTTTGGCTATGGTGCTGAGTGTCTGCTTTCGGTGCCATATGTCTGGGTTTGGTGCTGTGTGTCGGTTTCGGTGCCGTTTGTTTGGTTATGGCACCGTGTGTCTGGCTTCGGTGTTGCTTGTCTGGCTACGGTGCCCTGTGTTTGGCTACGGTGCCGTTGTCTGGCTTCGGTGTCTTGTGTTTGGCTATGGTACCGTGTGTCTAGCTTCTGTGCCGCGTGTCTGGCTTCGTTGCCATATGTCTGGCTTCGGTGACATGTGTTTGGCTATGGTCCCGTGTGTTTGGCTGTATTGCCTTGCGTCTGACTTCGATGATGTGTGTTTGGCTATGGTGCCGCGAGTTTAGTTTCGATGCAGTGTGTTTGGCTATGGTGCTGTTTGTTTGCCTTCGATGCCTTGCGTTTGTCTATGGTTCCCTGTATTTGGCTTCGATGCCATTTGTCTGGCTTCGGTGCCGTGTGTATGGTTACGGTGCCGTGTGTCTGGATTTGATGCTGTGTGTTCTACTATGGTGCCTTGTGTTTAGCTATGGTGCCCTGCGTCTGGCTTCGGTGGCATGTGTTTGGCTACGATGCCGTGTATTTGGCTACGGTGTTGTGTGTCTGGCTTTGATGCCGCGTCTCTGCTTCAGTGCTGCGTATTTGGCTGCAGTGCTATGTGTCTGGCTACGTCGTCGTGTGTCTGGCTTCGGTTCCGTTTGTGTCTTCGATGTCGTGTGTCTGGCTTCGGTGCCATGTGTTTGGGTTCGGTGCCAAGTTGTTGTCAATGGTCTGTCAACGAACCCATGTGTTTTGCTTTGGTACCTTGTGTCTAGCGTAGGTGCCATGTTTTTGGATAAGGGACTGTGTGTCTGACATGGTGCTGTGAGTTTGGATACGGTGACTTGTGACTGGCTACAGTGCCGTGTGTCTATCCTCAGCTGTAGGTGGGGTTTAACGGTTAGTCAGTGGGGTTTGAAGTGAGTTGAGTTGGGTTGGAGTTGGGTTTAGCAGTGAGCTTAGAAGGTTAGAGGTGAGTTGTATGTGTGTTAAAAGGGTTGGAGGTGGGTTGAGTGGTATTTAAGTGGGTTAATGGTTGGTTAGTTGGTGTGTTAATATTACTGGGCTGGGTTTTGTGGTGTGTTACGGGGATTGGAGGTGGGTTGAGGGGTGTGTTAACGGGGTTGGAGGTGGGTTGGCTGGTAATCTAAAGTGGACGGAGGTGGGTTGAGTGGTGTGCTATGGAAATTGAAGGTGAAGTGGACGGTGTTTCAATGGGATCGGAAATGGGTTGGATGGTGTATTGGAGGGGTTAGAGGTGGATTGGGTCGTGGGTTATGAAGGTGAATGTGGCTTTTGTCGTGTGTTAAGGGGGTTGGAGAGGGGTTGTATGGTAAGTTTAGGACGTGGGATGGGAGTTATGTGGTGTATTAAGGGGTTGAAAATTGGTTGGGTGGTGAGCTTAGTGGGTTGATAGTGGGTTGAGTGGTGTGATGATGAGAGGATTAATGAGTGGTTAGGTGGTATGTTAAGGGATTTGGAGGTTGGTTGAACAGTGTGTTAAGGGGGTTGGAGGTCTGTTAGAATCGTGTGTTAAGGGGGTCGAAGGTGGGTTTGGTGATGTGTGAAGAAGGTTGTAGTCGGGTTAAATGTTGTGCTCATTAGGGTTGGAGGTGGATGGTAAAGTACCAACCAATAAGTTACCACTCAGTAAGGCAACACCAAGTAAGTTACCACTCAGTAAGGCAACACCAAGTAAGTTACCACTCAGTAAGGCAACACCAAGTAAGGTACCACTTAGTAAGGCAACACCAAGTAAGTTACCACTCAGTAAGGCAACACCAAGTAAGTTACCACTCAGTAAGGCAACACCAAGTAAGTTACCACTCAGTAAGGCAACACCAAGTAAGTTACCACTCAGTAAGGCAACACCAAGTAAGTTACCACTCAGTAAGGCAACACCAAGTAAGTTACCACTCAGTAAGGCAACACCAAGTAAGTTACCACTCAGTAAGGCAACACCAAGTAAGTTACCACTCAGTAAGGCAACACCAAGTAAGTTACCACTCAGTAAGGCAACACCAAGTAAGTTACCACTCAGTAAGGCAACACCAAGTAAGTTACCACTCAGTAAGGCAACACCAAGTAAGTTACCACTCAGTAAGGCAACACCAAGTAAGTTACCACTCAGTAAGGCAACACCAAGTAAGTTACCACTCAGTAAGGCAACACCAAGTAAGTTACCACTCAGTAAGGCAACACCAAGTAAGTTACCACTCAGTAAGGCAACACCAAGTAAGTTACCACTCAGTAAGGCAACACCAAGTAAGTTACCACTCAGTAAGGCAACACCAAGTAAGTTACCACTCAGTAAGGCAACACCAAGTAAGTTACCACTCAGTAAGGCAACACCAAGTAAGTTACCACTCAGTAAGGCAACACCAAGTAAGTTACCACTCAGTAAGGCAACACCAAGTAAGTTACCACTCAGTAAGGCAACACCAAGTAAGTTACCACTCAGTAAGGCAACACCAAGTAAGTTACCACTCAGTAAGGCAACACCAAGTAAGTTACCACTCAGTAAGGCAACACCAAGTAAGTTACCACTCAGTAAGGCAACACCAAGTAAGTTACCACTCAGTAAGGCAACACCAAGTAAGTTACCACTCAGTAAGGCAACACCAAGTAAGTTACCACTCAGTAAGGCAACACCAAGTAAGTTACCACTCAGTAAGGCAACACCAAGTAAGTTACCACTCAGTAAGGCAACACCAAGTAAGTTACCACTCAGTAAGGCAACACCAAGTAAGTTACCACTCAGTAAGGCAACACCAAGTAAGTTACCACTCAGTAAGGCAACACCAAGTAAGTTACCACTCAGTAAGGCAACACCAAGTAAGTTACCACTCAGTAAGGCAACACCAAGTAAGTTACCACTCAGTAAGGCAACACCAAGTAAGTTACCACTCAGTAAGGCAACACCAAGTAAGTTACCACTCAGTAAGGCAACACCAAGTAAGTTACCACTCAGTAAGGCAACACCAAGTAAGTTACCACTCAGTAAGGCAACACCAAGTAAGTTACCACTCAGTAAGGCAACACCAAGTAAGTTACCACTCAGTAAGGCAACACCAAGTAAGTTACCACTCAGTAAGGCAACACCAAGTAAGTTACCACTCAGTAAGGCAACACCAAGTAAGTTACCACTCAGTAAGGCAACACCAAGTAAGTTACCACTCAGTAAGGCAACACCAAGTAAGTTACCACTCAGTAAGGCAACACCAAGTAAGTTACCACTCAGTAAGGCAACACCAAGTAAGTTACCACTCAGTAAGGCAACACCAAGTAAGTTACCACTCAGTAAGGCAACACCAAGTAAGTTACCACTCAGTAAGGCAACACCAAGTAAGTTACCACTCAGTAAGGCAACACCAAGTAAGTTACCACTCAGTAAGGCAACACCAAGTAAGTTACCACTCAGTAAGGCAACACCAAGTAAGTTACCACTCAGTAAGGCAACACCAAGTAAGTTACCACTCAGTAAGGCAACACCAAGTAAGTTACCACTCAGTAAGGCAACACCAAGTAAGTTACCACTCAGTAAGGCAACACCAAGTAAGTTACCACTCAGTAAGGCAACACCAAGTAAGTTACCACTCAGTAAGGCAACACCAAGTAAGTTACCACTCAGTAAGGCAACACCAAGTAAGTTACCACTCAGTAAGGCAACACCAAGTAAGTTACCACTCAGTAAGGCAACACCAAGTAAGTTACCACTCAGTAAGGCAACACCAAGTAAGTTACCACTCAGTAAGGCAACACCAAGTAAGTTACCACTCAGTAAGGCAACACCAAGTAAGTTACCACTCAGTAAGGCAACACCAAGTAAGTTACCACTCAGTAAGGCAACACCAAGTAAGTTACCACTCAGTAAGGCAACACCAAGTAAGTTACCACTCAGTAAGGCAACACCAAGTAAGTTACCACTCAGTAAGGCAACACCAAGTAAGTTACCACTCAGTAAGGCAACACCAAGTAAGTTACCACTCAGTAAGGCAACACCAAGTAAGTTACCACTCAGTAAGGCAACACCAAGTAAGTTACCACTCAGTAAGGCAACACCAAGTAAGTTACCACTCAGTAAGGCAACACCAAGTAAGTTACCACTCAGTAAGGCAACACCAAGTAAGTTACCACTCAGTAAGGCAACACCAAGTAAGTTACCACTCAGTAAGGCAACACCAAGTAAGTTACCACTCAGTAAGGCAACACCAAGTAAGTTACCACTCAGTAAGGCAACACCAAGTAAGTTACCACTCAGTAAGGCAACACCAAGTAAGTTACCACTCAGTAAGGCAACACCAAGTAAGTTACCACTCAGTAAGGCAACACCAAGTAAGTTACCACTCAGTAAGGCAACACCAAGTAAGTTACCACTCAGTAAGGCAACACCAAGTAAGTTACCACTCAGTAAGGCAACACCAAGTAAGTTACCACTCAGTAAGGCAACACCAAGTAAGTTACCACTCAGTAAGGCAACACCAAGTAAGTTACCACTCAGTAAGGCAACACCAAGTAAGTTACCACTCAGTAAGGCAACACCAAGTAAGTTACCACTCAGTAAGGCAACACCAAGTAAGTTACCACTCAGTAAGGCAACACCAAGTAAGTTACCACTCAGTAAGGCAACACCAAGTAAGTTACCACTCAGTAAGGCAACACCAAGTAAGTTACCACTCAGTAAGGCAACACCAAGTAAGTTACCACTCAGTAAGGCAACACCAAGTAAGTTACCACTCAGTAAGGCAACACCAAGTAAGTTACCACTCAGTAAGGCAACACCAAGTAAGTTACCACTCAGTAAGGCAACACCAAGTAAGTTACCACTCAGTAAGGCAACACCAAGTAAGTTACCACTCAGTAAGGCAACACCAAGTAAGTTACCACTCAGTAAGGCAACACCAAGTAAGTTACCACTCAGTAAGGCAACACCAAGTAAGTTACCACTCAGTAAGGCAACACCAAGTAAGTTACCACTCAGTAAGGCAACACCAAGTAAGTTACCACTCAGTAAGGCAACACCAAGTAAGTTACCACTCAGTAAGGCAACACCAAGTAAGTTACCACTCAGTAAGGCAACACCAAGTAAGTTACCACTCAGTAAGGCAACACCAAGTAAGTTACCACTCAGTAAGGCAACACCAAGTAAGTTACCACTCAGTAAGGCAACACCAAGTAAGTTACCACTCAGTAAGGCAACACCAAGTAAGTTACCACTCAGTAAGGCAACACCAAGTAAGTTACCACTCAGTAAGGCAACACCAAGTAAGTTACCACTCAGTAAGGCAACACCAAGTAAGTTACCACTCAGTAAGGCAACACCAAGTAAGTTACCACTCAGTAAGGCAACACCAAGTAAGTTACCACTCAGTAAGGCAACACCAAGTAAGTTACCACTCAGTAAGGCAACACCAAGTAAGTTACCACTCAGTAAGGCAACACCAAGTAAGTTACCACTCAGTAAGGCAACACCAAGTAAGTTACCACTCAGTAAGGCAACACCAAGTAAGTTACCACTCAGTAAGGCAACACCAAGTAAGTTACCACTCAGTAAGGCAACACCAAGTAAGTTACCACTCAGTAAGGCAACACCAAGTAAGTTACCACTCAGTAAGGCAACACCAAGTAAGTTACCACTCAGTAAGGCAACACCAAGTAAGTTACCACTCAGTAAGGCAACACCAAGTAAGTTACCACTCAGTAAGGCAACACCAAGTAAGTTACCACTCAGTAAGGCAACACCAAGTAAGTTACCACTCAGTAAGGCAACACCAAGTAAGTTACCACTCAGTAAGGCAACACCAAGTAAGTTACCACTCAGTAAGGCAACACCAAGTAAGTTACCACTCAGTAAGGCAACACCAAGTAAGTTACCACTCAGTAAGGCAACACCAAGTAAGTTACCACTCAGTAAGGCAACACCAAGTAAGTTACCACTCAGTAAGGCAACACCAAGTAAGTTACCACTCAGTAAGGCAACACCAAGTAAGTTACCACTCAGTAAGGCAACACCAAGTAAGTTACCACTCAGTAAGGCAACACCAAGTAAGTTACCACTCAGTAAGGCAACACCAAGTAAGTTACCACTCAGTAAGGCAACACCAAGTAAGTTACCACTCAGTAAGGCAACACCAAGTAAGTTACCACTCAGTAAGGCAACACCAAGTAAGTTACCACTCAGTAAGGCAACACCAAGTAAGTTACCACTCAGTAAGGCAACACCAAGTAAGTTACCACTCAGTAAGGCAACACCAAGTAAGTTACCACTCAGTAAGGCAACACCAAGTAAGTTACCACTCAGTAAGGCAACACCAAGTAAGTTACCACTCAGTAAGGCAACACCAAGTAAGTTACCACTCAGTAAGGCAACACCAAGTAAGTTACCACTCAGTAAGGCAACACCAAGTAAGTTACCACTCAGTAAGGCAACACCAAGTAAGTTACCACTCAGTAAGGCAACACCAAGTAAGTTACCACTCAGTAAGGCAACACCAAGTAAGTTACCACTCAGTAAGGCAACACCAAGTAAGTTACCACTCAGTAAGGCAACACCAAGTAAGTTACCACTCAGTAAGGCAACACCAAGTAAGTTACCACTCAGTAAGGCAACACCAAGTAAGTTACCACTCAGTAAGGCAACACCAAGTAAGTTACCACTCAGTAAGGCAACACCAAGTAAGTTACCACTCAGTAAGGCAACACCAAGTAAGTTACCACTCAGTAAGGCAACACCAAGTAAGTTACCACTCAGTAAGGCAACACCAAGTAAGTTACCACTCAGTAAGGCAACACCAAGTAAGTTACCACTCAGTAAGGCAACACCAAGTAAGTTACCACTCAGTAAGGCAACACCAAGTAAGTTACCACTCAGTAAGGCAACACCAAGTAAGTTACCACTCAGTAAGGCAACACCAAGTAAGTTACCACTCAGTAAGGCAACACCAAGTAAGTTACCACTCAGTAAGGCAACACCAAGTAAGTTACCACTCAGTAAGGCAACACCAAGTAAGTTACCACTCAGTAAGGCAACACCAAGTAAGTTACCACTCAGTAAGGCAACACCAAGTAAGTTACCACTCAGTAAGGCAACACCAAGTAAGTTACCACTCAGTAAGGCAACACCAAGTAAGTTACCACTCAGTAAGGCAACACCAAGTAAGTTACCACTCAGTAAGGCAACACCAAGTAAGTTACCACTCAGTAAGGCAACACCAAGTAAGTTACCACTAGTGAAGCTGCCTTACAGTTCCTAGTACTGAAGTTGCCTCACAATTCCTAGTACTGAAGCTGCCACACAGTCCTAGTACTGAAGCTGCTTACAGTTCCTAGTACTGAAGCTGCCAACACAGTTCCTAGTACTGAAGCTGGCCACACAGTTCCTAGTACTGAAGGCTGCCACACAGTTCCCATAGTGAAGCTGCCACACATTCCTAGTACTGAAGGCTGCCACACAGTTCCTAGTACTTGAAGCTGCCACACAGTTCCTAGTACTGGAAGCTGCCACACAGTTCCTAGTAACTGAAGCTGCCACACAGTTCCTAGTACTGAAGCTGCCACACAGTTCCTAGTACTGAAGCTGCCTTACAGTTCCTAGTACTGAAGCTGCCACACAGTTCCTAGTACTGAAGCTGCCACACAGTTCCTAGTACTGAAGCTGCCACACAGTTCCTAGTACTGAAGCTGCCACACAGTTCCTAGTACTGAAGCTGCCACACAGTTCCTAGTACTGAAGCTGCCACACAGTTCCTAGTACTGAAGCTGCCACACAGTTCCTAGTACTGAAGCTGCCACACAGTTCCTAGTACTGAAGCTGCCACACAGTTCCTAGTACTCTAGCTTGAGGTAATAACATTTGATAATCTTCTTAACCTGTCTCATTTTGTCGACCGCCCGAATAGACTTTGATGTTTATACTCAGAAGGAAATATAGCTCCATCATTTCCTTGAAAGCATCTGGGAAGTGTTGCATGTTTACCAGCGAGGTTCATCAACAGTGTTTCAGATTCAACATGACGCTCTAACACGATCATAGGATTGAACAAACCCCAGAAGTTGTGTAATGTGTAGAGCAGTGTACATGTGATGGTTGCAGTCCCACAACTGACGCACCCCTGCATGGGACAAGATCGGCAAATGATGACGAACACATTACCAGCAGCAGTTGGGACTCGCTATCCGGCACCATCTTACCTTCCCTTCCATGACATATGAACTGCTCGACTACGTTCTTGACGTCCTCGTATCTGCAATACTCCTGTCGTCCTATTTCTTCATTCCTTCCTTTTATCGCGGTCTTTATATCCCCTTCCCTGATATCTATATGAATCTCAACATTCACAGTGACTTATGATGAGGGAGTGATAATCATAGTTAAAGCAAACACTATCTCTCTCTCTCTCTCTCTCTCTCTCTCTCTCTCTCTCTCTCTCTCTCTCTCTCTCTCTCTCTCTCTCTCTCTCTCTCTCTCTCTCTCTCTCTCTCTCTCTCTCTCCATTATTATGATCCATCAAAAGGTGTTACCGGACTCCGCTTGCTTGAGATTACACCGCGAGTGAAGAATCACCTCTGGCGAGGATGTATGACTGGGATTACAGCCTCGTCCATGAACGCCTTCCTGCAAGGGAGTATATACTTCCCTGTTACAGGAAGTAGTGCAGCCTTTAGCTACACAAGCTTTTGTGAAAGGTCATGAGTAACACCACGACTCTTTCAGAGAAGTTGGTCCTGGGATGATCACGGGTGAATAATGTTTATGCTTCTTCAAGAGTTTGCCTGAAGGAGGACGTCATGACACACTGGAAGAAAGTTACTATTAGTGGGTGTAACTCCTACACCTGTGGTACACCCAGATGAATGACTAGCGGTGTGTGTGTGTGTGTGTGTGTGTGTGTGTGTGTGTGTGTGTGTGTGTGTGTGTGTGTGTGTGTTTGAAGACTTATGAGTCCGTCCTGCATGATCATGAGGTGAGTGTCTGTGGGCTGGCTGGTGCATGTCATGGTAGCTGCCTCTCCTGTGCTTTCCAACAGTCATGGAATCATTATCTTCATTTATTGTTGTAATTAATATTAATGGCCGCCATTTGGCCCACGTCAGTGAACGTGGAATCCGCAGACACTATCAGCACAAAAAATAATCTACAAATAAAATTTTCACATATTTACGAGACGATGGGACGCGTTACCGTCCTGTGGTCGATGAACAGACATTGAGATGTTCTCTGAGCGGTAGACAAACATGGAAGTTCTGTTGGCATTACGCAGAGACGGAGACGTTCTGTGCGCGAACACAGACACTGGGTTGTTCTGTGACAGACGATGTTCTGTTCTGTGGGTGGTACACAGACACGATTTTCTGTGGGTGGTACACAGACATGGGGATGTTCTGTGAGCGGTAGACAGACATGGAATACTCTGTGAGCGGTGCAGAGAGACAGAGAAGTTTTGTGAGCGGTAGACAGACATGGAATACTCTGTGAGCGGTGCAGAGAGACAGGGAAGTTCTGTGAGCGGTAGACAGACACGGAATGCTCTGTGAGCGGTGCAGAGAGACAGGGATGTTCTGTGGGCGGTACATAGACACAGGGATGGCTGCTACATAGGAATGTGTCACTTCTCACCCGCTGATAACCACACATCAACAACGACGGCTACCAATACTATCTTGTTTATGGCAAATATTAAGTCATATTTACGCACCAACAGCACAAACAATCGTAATGTGTCATCCGCACAGTAGCTGTGCTTCCTGGGTTTAAGGCAAGTATCTGATAGATAACGGCAGCTGTTTATATCGCCAGCGTGGGATGGGTCGGGTGGAGCAGGTGTGAACAATCAGAGAAGCGGTGATGACGTCACGCAGTGCAGCTGTTCCGCAGCAAAGCAAAACGACGATGACGTTGCGTGTACCGACCACCACTTCCTTCATGAAAGCGCGCGCGAGAGAAAGGCAGCGCTCATGATTCTGGAAACACTACTGCACCCATTGGTATGGTTTTATGGCCGTGCACTGGGTTCTGTGGCCGTGCACTGGGGTTTATGGCCGTGCACTGGGTTTTATGGCCGTGCACTGGGGTTTATGGCCGTGCATTGGGTTTTATGGTCGTGCACTGGGTTTTATGGCCGTGCACTGGGGTTTATGGCCGTGCACTGGGATTTATGGCCGTGCACTGAGTTTTATGGCCGTAACTACACTCTTGTGTACCGGGTTTTATGGCTGTAACTACACCCGTGTGTGATGAGAGTTATGTCTGTCACTACACCCTTGTGTATTGGTTTTCATAGCTGTAACTACACTCTTGTGTATTGGTTTTTTATGACTGTAATTACATTCATGTTTATTAGGTTTTATGATTGTAATTACACCTATGCATATTGGGTCTTAGCATCATCATTGCATTCATTTATATAAACATTTACGACTGTAGTTAAACCCTTCTGCACCACGTCTAGAGCCGTGGGTTTATTGTTGACTCTTAAGGTTGTTAACGCATGAGTATACACCAAGATTAGGATGTAAAGATAACATGGTTATCAACGCACGAGTACAGACAAAGAGCGTGGTGTAAGATGATATAAAAGAGCCGATATAGAGGAAGCAGAGATCGAATGGGACGACACTGTGGCCTGGAAGTGTAGTGTGTGCCTCAACTAGCGGACCCCAGCTGTGATTTTACCCTGGAGGAAGATGTGGGAGTGTAGGGAGGACCGCTCAGGCACAACAGTTAACATGCACCTTCTCCTCAGGTATAAACACACTCCACTTAACCCCCTCTTACTGAGGCTAAGATTGGGCCAGTGCGACAGTTGTTTTAACGGTGTACGGCAGCGGCGGAACCCAGGTGACGGAGCCGAGAGAATCCACCGTAACGGAGTTCATTCGGAACGATGATGGGGACGGAAAGTGACGTTAGACGTCACTTACAGGTGGTAGACAGCTTACCTTTACCGTTGGACAGTAGTAGGTAGACAACTTAACGCTTCCCCAAGCCAGCATGTGGTAGATAACTATTGACCAAGATAGTACGCGGTAGACAATTTAGGTGTTTGCAACGTCAGCACATGGTAGACAACTTACCTAAACTGTTTACTATATCATTAAGTGGTAGACAACTTAACTGTTTACTTGGTCAGCAAGAAGTAGACAACTTACCTCAAATGTTTACCAGGTCCGTGTGGCCCTACTAGTGACACACACCAGACCATATCAAACAGCAAGTCTTTCACATGTGCGATCTTACAACACAGCAAGTGGTGTGATCATATAACACAGCAAGTCCTCCAGAAGTGTGATCTCATAACACAGCAAGTCTCCCGATGCTGTGACCCTATCAACACATCAAGTCTTCCAATGATGTCACCATATAACACAAGTCTCTCAGTGTATGAGCTTATAGCACAGTAGGTCTCCCAGTGTATGACCATGTAACACGGCAGGTCTCCCACCGTTGTGACCTAATGGCAGCAAGTTTTCCAGTGGTGTGATCTGATAATATAACAAGTTTTTCACCGATATGAACTTACGATATAGGAACCCTTCCAGTAGCATGGTAATACAACAAAGTAAGTCTTATACTAGTGTGAACTTACAACACAATAAGTCTTCTAGTGATGTGACCTTACAACACAACAGATCTTTCAGTAGTGAAAATTTACAAGACATCAGATCTTCCATTGGTGTGAATTTACCACACAGAAAATGTTCCATTGGCATGAACTTAAAACTCAAAAATTTTTCCGGTGATGTTAATTTAGAACACAACAGGTTTTCCACTGTTGTGAACTTATAACGCCACAGTTCTTCCATTGATATGGACTTACAAAACAGCACATCTTCCAGTGATGTGACCTCACTGCACAATAGGTTTAGGATTCTAGATGATTAAATACATAGTAAGTGTAGCATCATCCTGGTCGGGGACTCTTCAGTCAAACATCAGGACCAGAAATTCTGTGCGAAGGGTAGAAATAGGATGAACGTGTTATCCAGGTGCTACAACACGCCCTAGATAGGTTTAATGACATGGTCTCAAACAATCTCGAGGATGTGATTTTTGTCGTTCAAACAGGGACGAACGTGCAGTTAATGGGACACTGGAAGAAATAGTAGCCAAGTATAGGGAACTTATTAGCAAGTTTAATGAAAGCCGTAGGAAGCTTATGATATCGGGAATGCTGCCAAGGTAAGATGTCGATTCCTTTATCCTCAGTAGAATGCTGGACATAAACAGAATCGAAGCTTTGTGTAGGGAGGAGGATGTGTTTAGTGTAGACCTGTAGGACCATTTTAGTCATGACTGATCCCTGTACGCTAGGGATGGTCTTCACTTATATAGAATAGGGAAAGCCCACCTTGGCAGAATATTTGATGAGAACATTAGGGCATTTTTTGATAGAGATAAACTGGTCAGGAGAGCAAACCACGGTCGAGCTAACGAAAGAACTGGTAGTGTCGGGGAGGGTGAGGGGCAGCCGTAGGAGGTGGGTAGGTGCAGGGGGAATCTGAGTGTGAAAGGGTTCTGAGGGACAAGGCCTCCAGTTTGACCACATAAAGACAGCGGTAGAGGATGGATGGGACCTTGGCAGCAGGGATCGTCGGGAAGTAGAGGTAACCTCACAGGCAGTTGATTAGTAAAGAAAGATCAGGTAGAGTCAGTTGGGGACAACTCAGGTAGTATAAGTAGCGGGTTAGCACACCTACAGGTCAACTCTCAGGTAACTTTTAAGAACAAGGCTAGCAGGGTCTAGTGAGGGGAGGGTCAGAGTAAGGCGGCGAACCCAAAACAGATGGAGAACCGTCTCTCTCCCTCTGCTGCACACGCAGACATTAACAGTGATGATACAAACTCGCATCATACCGACAATAAAAAAGCAACAATATATCCAGATATCAACTCCAAGGAAAATAAGCTTACTATACACAAATGCCCAGAGCATCATTACGAACCGCGATGAGTTTATATCCTATGCAGGTACTGAAAAACCGAACATCATTGCAATATCAGAAGTGTGGGTAAACTCTGAGAACAAACATTCAGAGATAGCAATACCCGGATACAAAATTATTTACGAAAGATTACTTATCACTCAGGGTAGGTGGTGGAGTTTAGATCTACGTTGATAACATTCCAAGTACTGTTAAGATAAGCAAAGTAGACACACACTCACGACTCTCTTTATATTGACATTACCGACAAGTTCAAAAGTAAACTACGTCTCGGCGTTACCTCCTAAGGAAAGAGACGACGATAAGATGCTGTTCCCTTAGGTGCCATAGTTCTTCACCAGACGAGGCTTCACACTGGAAAGCTTCATGTTCTTTCCATAAGATGCCCCACACTGGAGGTGTAGGTTTCCTGGGGTGCCATAGTTCTCCTCCAGACGATTCTGTCTACTAGGAAGCCACCTGAGGTGCCTAAGGTCTCCCTAAGATGATGTCTCACACTGTAAAGCTTCCTGAAGTGCCAGAGTTCTCCTCCAGACGATTCCTCATACTAAGGAGCCTCCTGAGGTGCCTTAGTTCTTCCCGAGGCGATACTTCACACTAGGGAGCTTCCTGAAGTGCTTTAGTTCTCTCCCACTGGGGAGTTCTCCGAGGAGCTAAGGTTCAAGGAACAACCCATCAAAATGGGAATTCCACAGCTTCGCTCTAAGAGGAGAGAAGGAGGAATACTCGTATGGGTGGTATCCCTCACAAACCATGGGAGGAAACAGTCAGTTGCGGTGCCATGGGTCATAAGGTCTTGAGGACTGAGACTCAAATAGCTCATGAGATCGTTGACCGAACAGAGAGAGAGAGAGAGAGAGAGAGAGAGAGAGAGAGAGAGAGAGAGAGAGAGAGAGAGAGAGAGAGAGAGAGAGAGAGAGAGAGAGCATCAAAGCAGACTGCAAGGGATGGAAGGAGAACGTAGATACTAGGACTGTCATTAGGATGGAAAGTCTTAGATTTTCCAAACTTGGTAAGATAAAGACGGAAGAACCTGCCCACACTGGAGCCCTTGACACGTTGAACGGTTGCAGAAGAGGAAAGCAACTGTAGTAACATCTACAGAACAATTACAGCTTTTGTGAAGCAAATGTTGTGAGGTTCATTACATGAGGTTTCCAGGATAGAGTGTAAGGTAAGATTTTGCCTGACGTATCTATAGTACTGAGGGTTGAGCTGTACGGTTCTGTTTTTGATGGTAAAAAACGTGATATTTGGAAAGAGATATGTAAGGAGATTGTTTTTGCACTATTGAAATATACTGTTACAGCTTCCCATTCTCACATGTTGAACAAGTAGGAATAAAGAAAAGAAATATGTACTGCCATGACTGGAACAAAGAGGAGCACAGAGGCATAGGGTAGCTGGGTGACCCAAGACATTTGTCACATATTGTCAGATGGTTTAGAGACGTCCGGGGCCACGACTGGGTCACACTGGATAAGAACAACATTAGACCGCGTACCGTGAAAGCGGTATTGGTGATCTGAAAGCTTATGAGATTTTGTTTTTAAGTTGGTGAGAGATAAGGGTAGTGTTGAATTAGTGTAGCATCTGTGATGAATTAGTGTGGCATCTGTGATGAATTAGTGTGGCATCTGTGATGAATTAGTGTAGCATCTGTGATGAATTAGTGTGGCATCTGTGATGAATTAGTGTGGCATCTATGATGAATTAGTGTGGCATCTGTGATGAATTAGTGTAGCATCTGTGATGAATTAGTGTAGCACCTGTGATGAATTAGTGTAGCATCTATGATGAATTAGTGTAGCATCTGTGATGAATTAGTGTAGCATCTGTGATGAATTAGTGTGGCATCTGTGATGAATTAGTGTGGCATCTGTGATGAATTAGTGTAGCATCTATGATGAATTAGTGTAGCATCTGTGATGAATTAGTGTAGCATCTGTGATGAATTAGTGTGGCATCTGTGATGAATTAGTGTGGCATCTGTGATGAATTAGTGTAGCACCTGTGATGAATTAGTGTAGCATCTATGATGAATTAGTGTAGCATCTGTGATGAATTAGTGTAGCTTCTGTGATGAATTAGTGTAGCATCTGTGATGAATTAGTGTGGCATCTGTGATGAATTAGTGTGGCATCTGTGATGAATTAGTGTGGCATCTGTGATGAATTAGTGTAGCACCTGTGATGAATTAGTGTAGCATCTGTGATGAATTAGTGTGGCATCTGTGATGAATTAGTGTAGCATCTGTGATGAATTAGTGTAGCATCTGTGATGAATTAGTGTGGCATCTGTGATGAATTAGTGTAGCATCTGTGATGAATTAGTGTGGCACCTGTGATGAATTAGTGTGGCATCTGTGATGAATTAGTGTAGTATCTGTGATGAATTAGTGTAGCACCTGTGATGAATTAGTGTAGCATCTATGATGAATTAGTGTAGCATCTGTGATGAATTAGTGTAGCATCTGAGATGAATTAGTGTAGCATCTGTGATGAATTAGTGTGGCATCTGTGATGAATTAGTGTGGCATCTGTGATGAATTAGTGTGGCATCTGTGATGAATTAGTGTGGCATCTGTGATGAATTAGTGTGGCATCTGTGATGAATTAGTGTAGCATCTGTGATGAATTAGTGTGGCATCTGTGATGAATTAGTGTGGCATCTGTGATAAATTACTGTGGCATCTGTGATGAATTAGTGTAGCATCTGTGATGAATTAGTGTGGCATCTGTGATGAATTAGTGTGGCATCTGTGATGAATTAGTGTGGCATCTGTGATGAATTAGTGTAGCATCTGTGATGAATTAGTGTAGCATCTGTGATGAATTAGTGTGGCATCTGTGATGAATTAGTGTGGCATCTGTGATGAATTAGTGTAGCATCTGTGATGAATTAGTGTGGCATCTGTGATGAATTAGTGTAGCATCTGTGATGAATTAGTGTAGCATCTGTGATGAATTAGTGTGGCATCTGTGATGAATTAGTGTAGCATCTGTGATGAATTTTTTTCAATGATTCTATATCTTTCTGCCCTCGTACCTATATTTCTTTCTGAATAGATCTATCACCTACTCATATAAGCACTGTGCCCATATTCCTGTATATCTCTCTGAATATATCTCTTTAACCTACATATCAACACTGTGCCCCCATATCTATATTTCTCTCTAAATATATATCTTTCACCCTTACTCAAAGTTACCATGACAATCCAACACGCCACCCAGCCTCTGATGAACTTAAGTATATGGGGTCTACCCTGCCAACTGCATAGATTGTACATGAAAATGGGATGACTGCGTAGGTCTGGGTGATAGGGGTGCTTTTCCCGTCACATATACCTTACCTACATCTGCAATATCTCCCACACCTGCATCTTTCCCACACCTGCATCTCCCTCATACTGGTCCCTTCCCTCACACGTATACGTTCTCTCACACCTGTACCTTCCTTCACACCTGTTTCTTCCGTCACGCCTCTATCTTCCTTCGCACCTGTACCTTGCCACACGCCTTACCTTCCCTCACACCTGTACTTTCCCTCACACTTGTACCTTTCCCTACACCTGAATCTTCCCTCACGCCTGTACCTTCAGTCACACCTGTACCTTCCCTCACACTTGTACCTTCCCCTACACCTGTATCTTCCCTCACGCCTGTACCTTCAGTCACACCTGTATCTCCCCTCAAGCCTATATCTTCCCTAACACCTATATCTTCTCTTAGGCCTTTACCTTCCTTCACACCCGTATCTTCCCCCTACACCTGTATCTTCTCTTGCAACTGTAACTTCCCTCACACCTTTACCTTCCCTCACACACTGTATCTTCCCTCACACCTGGACCTTCCCTTACACCTGTATCTTTCTTTGCACTAGTACTTCTCCTCACAACTGTACCTTCCCCAATGCCTGAATCTTCCCTCACATCTGTACCTTCCCTCACACCTGTACCTTCTTACAAAACTGTACCATTCCTCACAACTGCATATTTCCTCGCACCTGTTCTTTCCTCTTACACATCTGCCTTCTCTCACACCAGTATCTTTCCCTAAACCTGTACTTTCCCTCACACCTGTACCTTCCCTCACTCTTGTACCTTGCCTCACACCTGTATCTTCCCTCACACATGTACCTTCCCTCACATGAGAGAGACTACCCCTACACAAGTGCTCCTTCCTCACACAAGAAAGATAAACCAACACAAGTGCACGTTACCCACACCAGAAAGAATAACCCGCTCAAGTGCACCTTCCCCACACGCGAGAGACTACCCCACACAAGTGCTCCTTCCTCACCCACACCAGAAAGACTACAAAACACAAGTGCATCTTCCTCAAACCAGAAAGACGACCACACACAAGTGCACCTTCCCCACACAAGAAAGACTAACCCACACAAATATACCTTCCCCACAACAGAAAGACTCCTTCACACAAAAGCACCTTTCCCACACCAGAAAGACTACCCCACACAAGAGTACCTTAAACACACGAGAAAGACTACCCTATACAAGTGCACCTTCTCCACACCAGAAAGACTACCTCACACGAATGCACCTTCCACACACCAGAAAGACTAGCTCACACAAGTGCACGTTCCCAGTACCAGAAAGACTACCACACACAAGTACACCTTCCCCACACGAGAGAGACTGTCCCGCAGAAGTGCACGTACCTCACACCAGAAAGACTACCCCATACAAGTGCAACTTCCCCACACCAGAAAGAAAGACCAACCCACTCAAGTGTACCTTCAACAAACGAGAGAGACAACCCCACACAAGTGCACCCTCCTCACGCCAGACGTCCTACCCAACGAAAGTGTACCTTCCCCACAAGAGATAGACTATACTACACAAGTGCGCCCTTCCCACACCAGAGAGACTACCCTACACAAGTGCACCTTCCCCACACGAGAGAGGCTATCCCATACAAGTGCACCTTTCTAAACGCACACAAGTTCACTTTCACCACACCAGAAAGACTATCCCATACAAGTGCAACTTCCCCACACCAGAAAGACTATCCCAAATAATTGCACTTTCCGCACACCAGAAATACTACCCCACTCAAGTACACCTTCCCCACCCCAGAAAAGCTAACCCAAATAAGTGTCCCTTCCCCACACCAGAAAGATTACCCCACAAAGTGCATCTTCCCTACACCAGAAATAACACCTCACACAAGTGCACCTTCCCTACGCCAGAAAACCTACTTCACACAAGTGCCCCACCACCACACCAGAAAGACTACCCCACACAAGTGTACCTTCCCCGCACCAAAAAGACTACCCCACACAAATGCACTTTCCCGACAACAGAGAGACTACCCTACACATATGCACCTTCTCCACACCAGAAAGACTACAGTGTATAAGCGCACCTTCACCACACGAAAGAGACTATCCCACGCAAGTGCACCTTCTCAGCACAAGAAAAGCTACCACACACAAGTGCACCTTCCCTACACGAGAGAGACTACCCCACAAAAGTGCATCTTCTCCAGACGAGAGAGAATACCCCATGCAATTGCACCTTCACCACACATGAAAGACTACTCCACACAATTGCACCTTCCCCACACTAGAAAGACTACCCCACGCAAGTGCACCATCGTCACACCAGAAAGACTACCCCGCCCCGATACATTCATTAACATTTTCATCTTACCAAGGAGGGTATCGCCCTCTTGTGCCTCACAATAGCAGCTAGTAGTGTCAGGAAACAAGTGATACCTGAACCTTACACTCACCATACAAGCACAGTCTTTCCTCACTGGACAATGCCTTATGAAAAATAGAAATGTGTTTGTTTGGTGTTGCTAGTGAAGGTATCAACACACTTACCAACTCACAAGCGCATTGGAGAGTTGATGTAGCAAGGTGTGGCGGAGGACATCAAAAGCTGTTTATCGTGTCTAGATTCAATAATTTTGTTGCTGAGAATGTGTCAGTATAATACACAGAGTGTGACAGTATATCACAGAGAGAGAGAGAGAGTGATAGTATAACAGAGTATCGCAGTACGTCACAGAGTGTGATAGTATAACAGAGTATGGCAGTATATCACAGAGTGTGGTAGTATAACAGAGAGAGTATGGCTCTATAAGACAGTGTGGCACTGTAACAGAGAGAGCGAGGCAGTGTAACACAGAGTGTGGCGGTATAACAGAGAGAATGTGGCAGTATAACACAAAGTGTGGCAGTGTAACAAAGAGAGTGAGGCAGTATAATACAGAGAGTTTGCAGTATGATACAAATAGTGTGGCAGTGTAAAACAGAGTGTGGCAGCATAACACAGAGAGTATGGCAGTATGATACAGAGAGTGTGACAGCATAATACAGAGAGTGTGACAGCATAATACAGAGAGTGTGCCGGTATAACACGGAGAGTGTGGCGGCCTAACACAGAGAGTGTGGCACTATGATACAGAAAGTGCGGCAGTATATCACAGAGAGAGTGATAGTATAACAGAGTATGGCATTGTATCACAGAGTGTGGTGGTATAACACAAAGAGTGTGGCAGTGTAACACAATGAGTGTGGTAGTAGGATACAGAAAGTGTAGCAGTATATCACAGAGAGTGTAGCATTATAACCCAGAGAGTGAGGTAGTATAACAGAGAGTGTGGCAGCATGATACAGCGAGTGTGGCAGTATATCACAGATAGTGTGGCAGTATAAAACAGAGGTGTGGGGCAGTGTAGTACAGAGAGTGTGGTAGTATAACACAGAGAGTGTGGCAGTATAACGCAGAGAGTGTGGCAGTATAACGCAGTGAATGTGGCAGTATATCACAGTGGCACTATGATACAGAGAGTGTGGCAATGTATTACAGACAGTGTGGCAGTATAATACAGAGAGTGTTGCAGTATGATACAGAGTGTGGCAGTAAAACAAAGAGTGTGGCAGCATACTACAGCGAGTATGGCAGTATAATACAGAAAGTGTGGCAGTGTAACACAGAGAGTGTGGCGGTATATCGCAGAGAGTGTGGCAGTATATCACAGAAAATGTGGCAGTGAAACACAATGAGTGTGGTAGTTGGATACAGTATGACACAGAGAATGTGGCAGTATAACACAGAGTGTGGCAGTATGATACAGAGTGCGTGGCAGTATGATACAGAAAGTGTGGCAGTATTACACAGAGAGCGTGGCAGTCTAACACAGAGAGTGTGGCAATATAATACAGTGTGGCAATATAATACAGAGAGTGTGGTAGTATAACACAGAGCGTGTGGCAGTATAACATAGAGTGTGTGTCAGTATAGCAGAGAATCTGAGTGTGGCACAGTAACCAGATTGTACTTCGACATGATGGGCCTCCTTCACTTACATACGTGAGGACGCAGCCCCAAAAGACAACAGGCATACACACAAGACGTTAGATCTTCATCATACCATACCACTCTGGTTCATGGTCGGAAGCACAAAAATTACTCTCACTTGTGTACAAGTCCATCAGAAATACTTCAGCCTTTGATACATGGACTTAGAAATAGCTTTGTTAGTATTAGTTTCGATTTCGTTATCATTACCGTTATTGTTATCATTGAAGACATAGATAATTCTTATTTTGTTATTATCATTACTGATACTGCGATATAATTATCGTGTTTAAGATGATTATCTCTTCTCAATGACAATAGAATGAAAACAAATATGTTCATCTTAATTAACTGTTACGAGACTGACGGAGTAAATCTTTTGGCGGTAAAATTGAGTCCTTCCAGGAGTAATCACTGATCATATTGTCAGTGTATTGTGGGCTCGTCCAGCCTGAAACACCCCACGTCTCTGACCTTGCCTCTTTCTACTGGTGAAGATAGTCAACTCCTGTTACCATAACAATGTAAATGGTAGTCATCCACAACGAAACTGAGCAGGTATTACAATGTAGCTAACTATTGCAGGTGATGACGGTGCGATGTGTGGCCATTCTTCTGCTGCTGGGATTGTGGGCGGACGGGAACGAGGACATGCCCAGCGAAGCAGTTCTACGAGCGGTGCGACTCCTGCAAGAAGCCTCTGGACCCCGCAGACTCGTCATCAGGGACAAAGGAAGATCCACAGAGGTCGGGGTGCGGGGAAACACTAGGATTCGGGGTGCTGACCAGGTTCCTCTTAAGATAATCGGCGCTGGGGACGGCAGAAAACACCAAAAATATTCCAAAGCGTCAGGTGGTTCCAAGTCTGGTATGCAGATGGTTGACCTGAGAGTCACTGCCTTACGTAACTCTTTACCCACGGACAGCAAGGTGGGAGCCAACACTTCCAGAAAACTTCCAATCCAGCAAACCACAAATGGCTTTTCCAGCAGGGCAGGTGTCGCTGTAGACAAGGAGGAAGTGGTGTCCACGACATATAAAAAAGGTCGGCGAGGGCGTGCCCGAGTTGTAACCATCCGCAGACCTCTGGCCGAAACTCAGGCCGCAGAAGATACGGAGGACGAGTTCGATTTGTCGACCTTTGACCCTAACAACGTAAATTCCTTTGGCGACTGGGGAAAGCGCTTGATGCCCGAGTCCAGTTCCAACGCTCTGAAGCCTCTGGCTGGACCGGCTGTGTCGAGAAGAGATAAGTCAACAGCGGAAACAACATCCAAACCCACGAAGCTGTCGGCTGTGTCGCCCACACCAACCCGCACATCTCGAATACCAGGTTCTGGGACACCGAGCACACCACGCATCACTAGTAGACAACGTTTTGACTCATCTAGACAACGTGGCAAACAACGAGTCACGCAAAGACCGCGTGTTACCTCGGGTAGACAACGTGGCACAAATAACAAAGTAGGCGTTACAACCACTGCCACACCACATGCCACAACCCGTCCACGTGTTACAACCCCAACTAGACAACGTGGTACATTCCCAACCAGGTTTCTTTCGAAGACCCGTATTAACCTTCCAACTACGTCCAAGAGTGGAGCTATAAAACCTCGTGTGACCTTGTCTGACCAATCGCAAACTTCAGCACACACCACATCTGACTCAGCTCAGGATCTTCCCGTAGAATTCGACGAAAGTCAGTTCAATATACTCGAGGACGTCCTTCGACTCTCCCCTCAAGACTCCTCACCAACAAGTGATCCTCATTTTCCGTCAGGTCTCCTGCGTCCTAGACTCTCAACACAGGAATCATTAAGACCTACACAACCACAATCCTTTTCCCCGGTCACCCCTGCCTTCATACGGCCTCGCCCCGTCACTTTTCCCCTCACTTCAGCTCCCGTTAGTCTAAGTTCTACAAGTCCCTCGCAGTCGCCTTTACCTGTGACTGCCCAACTGCCGGCGGGCAGTGTACCAACACATCCCTTCCTCACCACCGCCAGTCCCTCCTTTGGTCCCTTCTCGTCGTTCTCCTTTGACCGCGTCCCGGTGTCGCAGGACGCTGCCTCTCCGCCCAGTGTCACGCCCACGTCTCTAGGTCTTGGGAGGCTTCCGCTTACCTCCCCGAACGCCTCAGTAATCACTTCTTTCTCCCCTGTCCGGGTGACCTCTTTTCAACCGTCTTTAGTGACCTCCCCCCGACCTTCATTCTTCACGTCTCCCCGACCTTCACTCTTTACGACGAAAACAACACAATTCAACCCTTCAGATCCATCGACATTCACATCTCCCAGACCTGCAACGTTCACCTCTCCTAGACCTGCTACGTTCACTTCTCCCCACACTCCTACGTTCACCTCTCCCAGCCTTGCGACGTTCCCTTCTCCCCGCCCAACTACGTTCACCTCTACCAGCCCTGCGACGCTTACTTCTCCCCACCCTCTTACGTTCACCTCTCCCAAACCTACGACATTCAGCACCCCCAGCCCACCAGGGTTCAACCCTCTGAGACAGCCACTAGTCACCTCTCTTGCTCCATCACGCTTTACCTCTCACCCTTCAGTGTTTACTTCCTCCCACCCTACGTTATTTACCCCACAATTTTCACTACAGTTTACTTCCCCGCGACCGTCACAGTTTTCTTCCCCCCAACCGTTACAGTTTACCAGCATCAGCGTTCCAGTGTTTACCTCCCCGAAACCCCACTTGGTCAACTCTGCTGGGCCTGTGGCCGTGACGACCCCTAACACCGAGGTCACAACTCCCTCCGCAAGACCCCTGTCTGTCTTATCTTCAAGTCGAACAAGTGGTCACTCTTTCACAGGTATAAACGCCCAGCGCCATCCACACAATGGCTTCTCCTTCAAATCTTTTATGCCAGGATCATCATTTGTCAGTTCGTTCCAACTCGGCCCACCCAGCGAGTCAACTAGAAGTCACTCGGTAAACAGCGGACCAGCTGTCCACCAGGAGGTCCAAAGTCAAAATCCGATCTCTTCCTCGACGTCCAAATTCTCTCGTTTCCCTGTCACACAACAGGATTTCTCTGCACCCGAGCACCTCTCCTCACCGGGCTCCAGTTTCCCCTCGACGTTTGCACCTTCAGGAGTCAACTTTGCACAATCACTAACGACATTTGGCTTCATGCGGCTGCCCTCGTCAACACCAGTCCCTCCTCAGTCGTTTGCTCCGGTCAGCGCAAACCCTGCCTTCCAACTTACATCACCGAGGTCTTTCTCACGTCATCAAATCAATAGTCAGACATCGGACTCAAGGGATAAACATCCACAAGCTCACCTGTTCGAGGCTCGTTCTACTACTGTCTCTCCTTCCCTGCCTGCGTCGTCCGGCAACACCTTCCAATTCTTCAGGACTCAACACGGGCAGAGCAGAGAGGAAGACAGCAAATCCCTCACGGTTCAACCTCACCTCAGATCTACCAAGGCGCCATTCTTCCGTGTCTTCTCAACAGGTAGACCCACCCGCACTCCTTTCCCGTTTAAGATCACCTCTAAACTACCTGAGAGTCATATCCTACCCGACTCTTCAACGAAGCCACCCGTCGTTACTTCTTCCCAAAGCTTCCGTGCCAGGAAGCCTCCGACTTCCATTGTATCCATAACACATGGAACATCCAACAACATCCAAAACAACTTCCATGGCTCTCGGATCTCAACGACTCCCAAGAACTTAACCCCAAAGGGAACCACAACCCCGGCAAGAAGCAACTTCGCCAGCCCCTCCCACACTTCACCAATACCAGTCCCCCGGCCCCAGACCAGCACGACCCTCTCCCCTTTTTTCGCTGCTTTTGGTCGTCCACTCAGAGACGAGACTGGCAAGTCTCACAGTGGTGACGTTAATACTGTTACCAAAGGTAATTTTCAGACCAACACTCAAAGCTTTGATATTTTTCATACTAATACTCATAGCACAGGTAAAGTTCAGATTCCAGATGATACTCTTAATGTCCCTAATAACAACGTTATCAGTAAGACAACTGGAACTGGAACTGATGGTCGCCCTCAGGCTAGTCATATCATTAATGGTAGATTTCATGTTGATAACGTTATCAGAGGAAATGTTAAGAATGATAGTGCCGCCAGACAGAAAGTTCAGAGTAGTATCGTTGATACATTAAATGTTCAAAGTCACGGATCTAACATCAATGGCGTTCAGGATAACACAGTTAAAACAATAGTTAACCTCAATAGAGGTAGTGTTAACGTTAACAGAGGCAGTGTTAACGTTAATAGGGGCAGCTTTAACTCTAATAGAGGCAGCGTTAGCGCTAACAGAGGCAAAGTTCGTTTTACCTTCGTTGATAGAAGTAATTCTCAAAGAGGAAATGGCATTGATAAAGGTAATGTCCAAGTAAACAAGGTCAGTATTCAAAATGTTAATACAAACAAAATCAATGCTCAGCGTAGCAGCAATAACAGGGGAAATGATCAGGTTAATAACATCGGTAGAGGTAATGATATAATTGATAACTACAATAGAGTTAATATTCAGAGTAAGAACGTTAACAGAGGTCATATTCAAAAAGCTAAAGATAATAAAGGTAATATTCTAATTAAAAGTGGCAACATAGGTAATGCAGCACAAAGTGTTGAAAGTGGGAGCGGTGTGAGGACGCTGCCCTCACCTCCGATCGTACAGCAAGGAGGATTTACCCCTATGACCCTTTCTCCCAGCGCCCCTTCTGACCCTTCCCTCCTCCTCGCCCCTCCAGCACCGCCGTCCTTTGGTCGCAAGGTCTCTCCTCCCGGTCACCAGTCGCCCTCCACTACATTACCGCCCCGACCGACGACGACTGTCCGCCCCACTAAGAGCCCAGCGCCTAGTGCATTTACATCCTTCACCACAACGCCACCTCGCCCTACCACTTTTCGGGGTACATTTCCATTTAGGACCTTCAAGACCCCCACTCCTTCACCTACCAATCCAGTCCTTCATTCCTCAAACAACATTTTCCCTCCAATCTGGAAGCAGTCAGTCCCGTCCCCTGTCTCTCATAACACTTCCTCTCGAGCTTTGACTACACCGAAATCACCGATAAGACCACCACCGACAACCAGGTCCTCAACCTTACATCAGCCAGTTACCGTCCAGCATCTGGTGTCGACACGATCACCGCCTGTAACATCCGCTCAACCCAAAACCATCTTCTCATCCACGGGTCGACCTCACTTCAACAGCTTCGGTAAAGCCTTCCAGGGATCCAGACAACCCTTGCTGTCGGTCGCATCGTTCCCCAAGCAGCAGTCACGGGCTTCTACGTCACCCAGGCCTCAGGGCCCCTCAACCACAAGGGACCCTCTAGCTGCCACCCAAAGACCAACACAGACGAACAATAGCAAGAGCTTATCTAGGGCCTTCCGGCCTCTGGTACCCATTACTGGCAAGTCTTTTATATTCGTCCGAAACGGTAATAATGAGTACCATGTGGTATGGCAATGACCTGCCCAGCACACACCCAGGGGTACTGTATGGTATGGGAATACTCTACTCCACCATACACCTAGGGATGCTGTATGGTGTAATAGCACTTTACCCCACTAAACGCCCAGGGTTGCTGTATGGTGTGGAAGTACTCTACCCCACCCAGGGTTGCTGTATAGTGTTGGAGTACTCTAACCCACCACAAACCCAGGGGTACTGTATGGTATGGAAGTACTCTACCCCACTACACACACCCAGGGGTACTGTATGGTATGGGAGTACTCTACCTCACCACACGTCCAGGGGTGTTGTATGATACGGGATTATCCTGGATGATCCTAGTGGCCTTATATGATCCACCACACAGCCAGGGGCAGTGTATGGTAGGGAAGTATCCCGGATAATCCTTCTGTGATCTTCCACACAACCAGGGAGACACAAGATCAGCTTCTCTCGTTATCTTCCCTCGTTATCTTACCTGCTGTCCCACCCCATTCATCCTTCTTCTTTAGTGTCTAGTCAACTGATGCTGGAGGGAAATAATCTCCAATTTCTAATGTAGCATATGAGACTGCACTGTTTGACACAGTGGTTGTTTCCCCTTACATTAATCTAAGGTTGTAAATAATAATGTCACAGTGTATATTTTATTTGAAATGAAAAAGTAGAACTTGTAGATTTCTTGTTTCTTTTATCCATCTATCCAGTTGTTTCTTTTATCCATCTATCCAATTGCTTTGTAATTGGAACTCACATTCTCAGCTACAGTGTGAACCCACATTCATAAGTACAATGGCAACCCACATTCACGGGTACGTTGGCAACCCATAAGTACAGGGGCATCCCACAATGGCAAGTGCAATGGCAACCCAAATGCACAACTACAATGGGAACTCACATCCATAACCACAGTGGGAACTCACATTTGCAACAGCAGTAGGGACCCACATTTACGAGATGAGTGGCAACCCAGATTCACAACTGCAGTGGGAACCCACGTGCAGAAGGACGTTGATACCTATGGTATCAAAGTCCTTTCCCACTTTCATAAGTGCAGTGGTAATCACAAATACAGTTGGAACCCTCTTTCATAAGTACAGTGGGAACAACAAGTACAGTGGGGGACCCACATTCGCCAGTATAATAGGAACCACAAGTATAGTGAGGGCTATTCTTAAGTATAATAGGAACCACAAGTATAGTGAGGGCTATTCTTAAGTATAATAGGAACCACAAGTATAGTGAGGGCTATTCTTAAGTATAATAGGAACCACAAGTATAGTGAGGGCTATTCTTAAGTATAATAGGAACCACAAGTATAGTGAGGGCTATTCTTAAGTATAATAGGAACCACAGGTATAGTGAGGGCTATTCTTAAGTATAATAGGAACCACAGGTATAGTGAGGGCTATTCTTAAGTATAATAGGAACCACAGGTATAGTGAGGGCTATTCTTAAGTATAATAGGAACCACAAGTATAGTGAGGGCTATTCTTAAGTATAATAGGAACCACAAGTATAGTGAGGGCTATTCTTAAGTATAATAGCAACCACAAGTATAGTGAGGGCTATTCTTAAGTATAATAGCAACCACAAGTATAGTGAGGGCTATTCTAAAGTATAATAGGAACCACAAGTATAGTGAGAACCAAAAGTACTGTAGGAACCACAAGTACAATAGGAACCCACATTCACAAGTGCAGTGGGAACCATAAGTACACTGGGAACCAAAAGTATAGTGGGAACCCACTTTAATATGTTATGATAATGAGGAATTTCAATTATGAAGATCGACTTGGGGGATGGAAATTCTCAATGAAAAGATGTTTTGGAAGGAGGTAAATAAAGTGCGTAGGACAGGGGAACAAGTGGGAACATCAGTGAAGGTGGGTAGTGGGGATGTGATAACAATTAGTGGTGATGTGAGGAGATGGAGTGAGTATTTTGAAGGTTTGTTGAATGTCTTTGATGATAGAGTGGCAGATATAGGGTGTTTTGGTCGAGGTGGTGTGCAAAGTGAGATCGGTTACGGAGAATGATTTGGTAAACAGAGAAGAGTTAGTAAAAGCTTTGCGGAATATGAAAGCCGGCAAGGCAGCGGGTTTGGATGGTAATGCAGTGGAATTCATTAAGAAAGGGGGTGACTGTATTGTTGACTGGTTCGTAAGGATATTTAATGTATGTATGACTCATGGTGAGGTGCCTGAGGATTGACGGAATATTTGCATAGTGCCATTGGACAAAGGCAAAGGGGATAAAAGTGAGTGCTCAAATTACAGGGGTATGTGTTGAGTATTTCTGGCAAATCATATGGGAGGGTATTGATTGAGAGGGTGAAGACAGTACAGTGCATCAGATTGGGGAAGAACAATGTGGTTTCAGAAGTGGTAGAATGTATTTGAGAAATACTTAGTAAAGCAAATGCATTTTGTATGTAGCATTTATGGATCTGGAGAAGGCATATGATAGAGTTGATAGAGATGCTCAGTAGAAGGGATTAAGAATATATGGTGTGGGGGTAAGTTGTTAGAAGCAGTGAAAAGTTTTATCGAGGATGTTAGGCATGTGTACTTGTAGGAAGAGAGGAAAGTGATTGGTTCTCAGTGAATGTAGGTTTACGGCAGGGGTGTGTGATGTCTCCATGCTTGTTTGATTTGTTTATTGATGGGGTTGTTAGGGAGGTTAATGCAAGAGTTTTGGAAAGGGGGGCAAGTATGCAGTCTGTTGTGGATTAGAGAGGTTGGGAAGTGAGTCAGTTGTTGTTCGGTGATGATACAGTGCTGGTGGCTGATTCGTGTAAGAAACTGCATAATCTGGTGACTGACTTTGGTAAAGTATGTGGAAGAAGAAAGCTAAGCTTGAATGTGAATTAAAGCAACGTTATTAGGTATAGTAGGGTTTAGGGTTAAGTCAACTGGGAAGTATGCTTGAATGGAGAAAAACTGGAGGAAGTGAAGTGTTTTAGATATCTGGGAGTAGATTTGGCAGCGGATGGAACCATGGAAGCGGAAGTGAATCATAGGGTGGGGGAGGGGGCGAAAGTTCTGCGATCCTTGAAGAATGTGTGAAAGTCGGGAACATTATCTCGGAAAGGAAAAATGGGTATATTTGAAGGAATAGTGGTTCCCACAATATCATATGGTTGCGAGGCGTGGGCTATAGATAGAGTTGAGAGAGCAGAAGAAGGTGTTTCGAAATGGTTTGGTCACATGGAGAGAATGAGTGAGGAAAGATTGACTAAGTGGATATGTCAAAGGTGGAGGGAAGGAGGAGAAGTGAGAGACAGAATTGGAGGTGGAAAGATGGAGTAAAACAGATTTTGAGAGATCGGGGCCTGAACATGCAGGAGGATGAAAGGCGTGCAAGGAATAGAGTGAATTGGAACGATGTGGTATATCGGGGTCGACGTGCTGTCAATGGATTGAACAATGGCGTCGAAGCATCTGGGGTAAACAAAGGAAAGTTCTGTGGGGTCTGGATGTGGAAAGGGAGCTGTGATTTCGGTGCATTATACATGACAGCTAGAGACTGCGTGTGAACGAATGTGGCCTTTTCTGTCTTTACCTAGCGCTACCTCGCGCACATGCGGGGGGAGGGGGTTGTTATTTCATGTGGCGGGGTGGTGATGGGAATGAATAAGGGCAGACAATATGGGTTATGTACATATTTGTATATATATATATATATATATATATATATATATATATATATATATATATATATATATATATATATATATATATATATATATATATATATATATATATATATATATTTATTTTATTTTATATTTATTATAATTTGTCGCTGTCTCCCGCGTTTGCGAGGTAGCGCAAGGAAACAGACGAAAGAAATGGCCCAACCCCCCCCATACACATGTATATACATACGTCCACACACGCAAATATACATACCTACACAGCTTTCCATAGCTTACCCCAGACGCTTCACATGCCTTGATTCAATCCACTGACAGCACGTCAACCCCGGTATACCACATCGCTCCAATTCACTCTATTCCTTGCCCTCCTTTCACCCTCCTGCATGTTCAGGCCCCGATCACACAAAATCTTTTTCACTCCATCTTTCCGCCTCCAATTTGGTCTCCCTCTTCTCCTTGTTCCCTCCACCTCCGACACATATTTCCTCTTGGTCAATCTTTCCTCACTCATCCTCTCCATGTGCCCAAACCACTTCAAAACACCCTCTTCTGCTCTCTCAACCACGCTCTTTTTATTTCCACACATCTCTCTTACCCTTACGTTACTCACTCGATCAAACCACCTCACACAACACATTGTCCTCAAACATCTCATTTCCAGCACATCCATCCTCCTGCGCACAACTCTATCCATAGCCCACGCCTCGCAACCATACAACATTGTTGGAACCACTACTCCTTCAAACATACCCATTTTTGCTTTCCGAGATAATGTTCTCGACTTCCACACATTCTTCAAGGCCCCCAGAATTTTCGCCCCCTCCCCCACCCTATGATCCACTTCCGCTTCCATGGTTCCATCCGCTGACAGATCCACTCCCAGATATCTAAAACACTTCACTTCCTCCAGTTTTTCTCCATTCAAACTCACCTCCCAATTGACTTGAGCCTCAACCCTACTGTACCTAATAACCTTGCTCTTATTCACATTTACTCTTAACTTTCTTCTTCCACACACTTTACCAAACTCAGTCACCAGCTTCTGCAGTTTCTCACATGAATCAGCCACCAGCGCTGTATCATCAGCGAACAACAACTGACTCACTTCCCAAGCTCTCTCATCCCCAACAGACTTCATACTTGCCCCTCTTTCCAAAACTCTTGCATTTACCTCCCTAACAACCCCATCCATAAACAATTTAAACAACCATGGAGACATCACACACCCCTGCCGCAAACCTACATTCACTGAGAACCAATCACTTTCTTCTCTTCCTACACGTACACATGCCTTACATCCTCGATAAAAACTTTTCACTGCTTCTAACAACTTTCCTCCCACACCATATATTCTTAATACCTTCCACAGAGCATCTCTATCAACTCTATCATATGCCTTCTCCAGATCCATAAATGCTACATACAAATCCATTTGCTTTTCTAAGTATTTCTCACATACATTCTTCAAAGCAAACACCTGATCCACACATCCTCTACCACTTCTGAAACCACACTGCTCTTCCCCAATCTGATGCTCTGTACATGCCTTCACCCTCTCAATCAATACCCTCCCATATAATTTACCAGGAATACTCAACAAACTTATTCATTTCAAGCTAGAAGTTTCAGTTTTCTAAATTGTTTCTTACATTTCTCATATGTATATATATGTATGTGTGTGTGTGTGTATATGTGCGTATGTATGTGTATGTGTGTGTATGTGTATATGTATATATATATGTATATTATCCCTGGGGATAGGGGTGAAAGAATACTTCCCACGTATTCCTCGCGTGTCGTAGAAAGCGACTAGAGGGGACGGGAGCGGGGGGCCAGAAATCCTCCCCTCCTTGTATTAACTTTCTAAAATGGGAAACAGAAGAAGGAGTCACGCGGGGAGTGCTCATCCTCCTCGAAGGCTCAGAGTGGGGTGCCTAAATGTGTGTGGATGTAACCAAGATGTGAAAAAAGGAGAGATAGGTAGTATGTTTGAGGAAAGGAACCTGGATGTTTTGGCTCTGAGTGAAACGAAGCTCAAGGGTAAAGGGGAAGAGTGGTTTGGGAATGTCTGGGGAGTAAAGTCAAGGGTTAGTGAGAGGACAAGAGCAAGGGAAGGAGTAGCAATACTCCTGACACAGGAGTTGTGGGAGTATGTGATAGAGTGTAAGAAAGTAAATTCTCGATTAATATGGGTAAAACTGAAAGTTGATGGAGAGAGGTGGGTGATTATTGGTGCATATGCACCTGGGCATGAGAAGAAAGATCATAAGAGGCAAGTGTTTTGGGAGCAGCTGAATGAGTGTGTTAGTGGTTTTGATGCACGAGACCGGGTCATAGTGATGGGTGATTTGAATGCAAAGGTGAGTAATGTGGCAGTTGAGGGAATAATTGGTATACATGGGGTGTTCAGTGTTGTAAATGGAAATGGTGAAGAGCTTGTAGATTTATGTGCTGAAAAAGGACTGAAGATTGGGAATACCTGGTTTAAAAAGCGAGATATACATAAGTATACTTATGTAAGTAGGAGAGATTGCTAGAGAGCGTTATTGGATTACGTGTTAATTGACAGGCGTGCGAAAGAGAGACTTTTGGATGTTAATGTGCTGAGAGGTGCAACTGGAGGGATGTCTGATCATTATCTCGTGGAGGCTAAGGTGAAGATTTGTATGGGTTTTCAGAAAAGAAGAGTGAATGTTGGGGTGAAGAGGGTGGTGAGAGTAAGTGAGCTTGAGAAGGAGACCTGTGTGAGGAAGTACCAGGAGAGACTGAGTACAGAATGGAAAAAGGTGAGAACAATGGAAGTAAGGGGAGTGGGGGAGGAATGGGATGTATTTAGGGAATCAGTGATGGATTGCGCAAAAGATGCTTGTGGCATGAGAAGAGTGGGAGGTGGGTTGATTAGAAAGGGTAGTGAGTGGTGGGATGAAGAAGTAAGAGTATTAGTGAAAGAGAAGAGAGAGGCATTTGGACGATTTTTGCAGGGAAAAAATGCAATTGAGCGGGAGATGTATAAAAGAAAGAGACAGGAGGTCAAGAGAAAGGTACAAGAGGTGAAAAAAAGGGCAAATGAGAGTTGGGGTGAGAGAGTATCATTAAATTTTAGGGAGAATAAAAAGATGTTCTGGAAGGAGGTAAATAAAGTGCGTAAGACAAGGGAGCAAATGGGAACTTCGGTGAAGGGCGCAAGTGGGGAGGTGATAACAAGTAGTGGTGATGTGAGAAGGAGATGGAGTGAGTATTTTGAAGGTTTGTTGAATGTGTTTGATGATAGAGTGGCAGATATAGGGTGTTTTGGTCGAGGTGGTGTGCAAAGTGAGAGGGTTAGGGAAAATGATTTGGTAAACAGAGAAGAGGTAGTGAAAGCTTTGCGGAAGATGAAAGCCGGCAAGGCAGCGGGTTTGGATGGTATTGCAGTGGAATTTATTAAAAAAGGGGGTGACTGTATTGTTGACTGGTTGGTAAGGTTATTTAATGTATGTATGACTCATGGTGAGGTGCCTGAGGATTGGCGGAATGCGTGCATAGTGCCATTGTACAAAGGCAAAGGGGATAAGAGTGAGTGCTCAAATTACAGAGGTATAAGTTTGTTGAGTATTCCTGGTAAATTATATGGGAGGGTATTGATTGAGAGGGTGAAGGCATGTACAGAGCATCAGATTGGGGAAGAGCAGTGTGGTTTCAGAAGTGGTAGAGGATGTGTGGATCAGGTGTTTGCTTTGAAGAATGTATGTGAGAAATACTTAGAAAAGCAAATGGATTTGTATGTAGCATTTATGGATCTGGAGAAGGCATATGATAGAGTTGATAGAGATGCTCTGTGGAAGGTATTAAGAATACATGGTGTGGGAGGAAAGTTGTTAGAAGCAGTGAAAAGTTTTTATCGAGGATGTAAGTTATGTGTGCGTGTAGGAAGAGAGGAAAGTGATTGGTTCTCAGTGAATGTAGGTTTGCGGCAGGGGTGTGTGATGTCTCCATGGTTGTTTAATTTGTTTATGGATGGGGTTGTTAGGGAGGTAAATGCAAGAGTTTTGGAAAGAGGGGCAAGTATGAAGTCTGTTGGGGATGAGAGAGCTTGGGAAGTGAGTCAGTTGTTGTTCGCTGATGATACAGCGCTGGTGGCTGATTCATGTGAGAAACTGCAGAAGCTGGTGACTGAGTTTGGAAAAGTGTGTGGAAGAAGAAAGTTAAGAGTAAATGTGAATAAGAGCAAGGTTATTAGGTACAGTAGGGTTGAGGCTCAAGTCAATTGGGAGGTGAGTTTGAATGGAGAAAAACTGGAGGAAGTGAAGTGTTTTAGATATCTGGGAGTGGATCTGGCAGCGGATGGAACCATGGAAGCGGAAGTGGATCATAGGGCGGGGGAGGGGGCGAAAATCCTGGGGGCCTTGAAGAATGTGTGGAAGTCGAGAACATTATCTCGGAAAGCAAAAATGGGTATGTTTGAAGGAATGGTGGTTCCAACAATGTTGTATGGTTGCGAGGCGTGGGCTATGGATAGAGTTGTGCGCAGGAGGATGGATGTGCTGGAAATGAGATGTTTGAGGACAGTGTGTGGTGTGAGGTGGTTTGATCGAGTGAGTAACGTAAGGGTAAGAGAGATGTGTGGAAATAAAAAGAGCGTGGTTGAGAGAGCAGAAGAGGTTGTTTTGAAGTGGTTTGGGCACATGGAGAGGATGAGTGAGGAAAGATTGACCAAGAGGATATATGTGTCGGAGGTGGAGGGAACAAGGAGAAGAGGGAGACCAAATTGGAGGTGGAAAGATGGAGTGAAAAAGATTTTGTGTGATCAGGGCCTGAACATGCAGGAGGGTGAAAGGAGGGCAAGGAATAGAGTGAATTGGAGCGATGTGGTATACCGGGGTTGACGTGCTGTCAGTGGATTGAAGCAGGGCATGTGAAGCGTCTGGGGTAAACCATGGAAAGCTGTGTAGGTATGTATATTTGCGTGTGTGGACGTATGTATATACATGTGTATGGGGGGGGGTTGGGCCATTTCTTTCGTCTGTTTCCTTGCGCTACCTCGCAAACGCGGGAGACAGCGACAAAGTATAATAAATAAAAAAATATATATATATATATATTCCCAATCACCAGTCCTTTTTCAGCACATAAATCTACAAGCTCTTCACCATTTCCATTTACAACATTGAACACCCCATGTATACCAATTATTCCCTCAACAGCCACATTACTCACCTTTGCATTCAAATCACCCATCACTATAACCCGGTCTCGTGCATCAAAACCACTAACACACTCATTCAGCTGCTCCCAAAACACTTGCCTCTTATGATCTTTCTTCTCATGCCCAGGTGCATATGCACCAGTAATTACCCATCTCTCTCCATCAACTTTCAGTTTTACCCATATCAATCGAGAATTTACTTTCTTACATTCTATCACATACTCCCACAACTCCTGTTTCAGGAGTACTGCTACTCCTTCCCTTGCTCTTGTCCTCTCACTAACCCCTGACTTTACTCCCAAGACATTCCCAAACCACTCTTCCCCTTTACCCTTGAGCGTCGTTTCACTCAGAGCCAAAACATCCAGGCTCCTTTCCTGAAACATATTACCTATCTCTCCTTTTTTCACATCTTGGTTACATCCACACACATTTAGACACCCCAGTCAGAGCCTTCGAGGAGGATGAGCACTCCCCGCGTGACTCCTTCTTCTGTTTCCCATTTTAGAAAGTTAAAAATACAAGGAGGGGAGGATTTCTGGCCCCCCGCTCCCGTCCCCTCTGGTCGCCTTCTACGACACGCGAGGAATGCTTGGGAAGTATTCTTTCACCCCTATCCCCAGGATAATATAATTTTTTTTTTTTTTTTGCTTTGTCGCTGTCTCCCGCGTTTGCGAGGTAGCGCAAGGAAACAGACGAAAGAAATGGCCCAACCCACCCCCATACACATGTATATACATACGTCCACACACGCAAATATACATACCTATACAGCTTTCCATGGTTTACCCCAGACGCTTCACATGCCCTGATTCAATCCACTGACAGCATGTCAACCCCGGTATACCACATCGATCCAATTCACTTTATTCCTTGCCCTCCTTTCACCCTCCTGCATGTTCAGGCCCCGATCACACAAAATCTTTTTCACTCAATCTTTCCACCTCCAATTTGGTCTCCCACTTCTCCTCGTTCCCTCCACCTCCGACACATATATCCTCTTGGTCAATCTTTCCTCACTCATTCTCTCCATGTGCCCAAACCATTTCAAAACACCCTCTTCTGCTCTCTCAACCACGCTCTTTTTATTTCCACACATCTCTCTTACCCTTACGTTACTCACTCGATCAAACCACCTCACACCACACATTATCCTCAAACATCTCATTTCCAGCACATCCATCCTCCTGCGCACAACTCTATCCATAGCCCACGCCTCGCAACCATACAACATTGTTGGAACCACTATTCCTTCAAACATACCCATTTTTGCTTTCCGAGATAATGTTCTCGACTTCCACACATTCTTCAAGGCTCCCAGGATTTTCGCCCCCTCCCCCACCCTATGATCCACTTCCGCTTCCATGGTTCCATCCGCTGCCAGATCCACTCCCAGATATCTAAAACACTTCACTTCCTCCAGTTTTTCTCCATTCAAACTCACCTCCCAATTGACTTGACCTCAACCCTACTGTACCTAATAACCTTGCTCTTATTCACATTTACTCTTAACTTTCTTCTTCACACACTTTACCAAACTCAGTCACCAGCTTCTGCAGTTTCTCACATGAATCAGCCACCAGCGCTGTATCATCAGCGAACAACAACTGACTTACTTCCCAAGCTCTCTCATCCCCAACAGACTTCATACTTGCCCCTCTTTCCAAAACTCTTGCATTCACCTCCCTAACAACCCCATCCATAAACAAATTAAACAACCATGGAGACATCACACACCCCTGCCGCAAACCTACATTCACTGAGAACCAATCACTTTCCTCTCTTCCTACACGTACACATGCCTTACATCCTCGATAAAAACTTTTCACTGCTTCTAACAACTTTCCTCCCACACCATATATTCTTAATACCTTCCACAGAGCATCTCTATCAACTCTATCATATGCCTTCTCCAGATCCATAAATGCTACATACAAATCCATTTGCTTTTCTAAGTATTTCTCACATACATTCTTCAAAGCAAACACCTGATCCACACATCCTCTACCACTTCTGAAACCACACTGCTCTTCCCCAATCTGATGCTCTGTACATGCCTTCACCCTCTCAATCAATACCCTCCCATATAATTTACCAGGAATACTCAACAAACTTATTCATTTCAAGCTAGAAGTTTCAGTTTTCTAAATTGTTTCTTACATTTCTCATATGTATATATATGTATGTGTGTGTGTGTGTATATGTGCGTATGTATGTGTATGTGTGTGTATGTGTATATGTATATATATATGTATATTATCCCTGGGGATAGGGGTGAAAGAATACTTCCCACGTATTCCTCGCGTGTCGTAGAAAGCGACTAGAGGGGACGGGAGCGGGGGGCCAGAAATCCTCCCCTCCTTGTATTAACTTTCTAAAATGGGAAACAGAAGAAGGAGTCACGCGGGGAGTGCTCATCCTCCTCGAAGGCTCAGAGTGGGGTGCCTAAATGTGTGTGGATGTAACCAAGATGTGAAAAAAGGAGAGATAGGTAGTATGTTTGAGGAAAGGAACCTGGATGTTTTGGCTCTGAGTGAAACGAAGCTCAAGGGTAAAGGGGAAGAGTGGTTTGGGAATGTCTGGGGAGTAAAGTCAGGGGTTAGTGAGAGGACAAGAGCAAGGGAAGGAGTAGCAATACTCCTGACACAGGAGTTGTGGGAGTATGTGATAGAGTGTAAGAAAGTAAATTCTCGATTAATATGGGTAAAACTGAAAGTTGATGGAGAGAGGTGGGTGATTATTGGTGCATATGCACCTGGGCATGAGAAGAAAGATCAAGAGAGGCAAGTGTTTTGGGAGCAGCTGAATGAGTGTGTTAGTGGTTTTGATGCACGAGACCGGGTCATAGTGATGGGTGATTTGAATGCAAAGGTGAGTAATGTGGCAGTTGAGGGAATAATTGGTATACATGGGGTGTTCAGTGTTGTAAATGGAAATGGTGAAGAGCTTGTAGATTTATGTGCTGAAAAAGGACTGATGATTGGGAATACCTGGTTTAAAAAGCGAGATATACATAAGTATACTTATGTAAGTAGGAGAGATGGCTAGAGAGCGTTATTGGATTACGTGTTAATTGACAGGCGTGCGAAAGAGAGACTTTTGGATGTTAATGTGCTGAGAGGTGCAACTGGAGGGATGTCTGATCATTATCTTGTGGAGGCTAAGGTGAAGATTTGTATGGGTTTTCAGAAAAGAAGAGTGAATGTTGGGGTGAAGAGGGTGGTGAGAGTAAGTGAGCTTGAGAAGGAGACCTGTGTGAGGAAGTACCAGGAGAGACTGAGTACAGAATGGAAAAAGGTGAGAACAATGGAAGTAAGGGGAGTGGGGGAGGAATGGGATGTATTTAGGGAATCAGTGATGGATTGCGCAAGAGATGCTTGTGGCATGAGAAGAGTGGGAGGTGGGTTGATTAGAAAGGGTAGTGAGTGGTGGGATGAAGAAGTAAGAGTATTAGTGAAAGAGAAGAGAGAGGCATTTGGACGATTTTTGCAGGGAAAAAATGCAATTGAGTGGGAGATGTATAAAAGAAAGAGACAGGAGGTCAAGAGAAAGGTACAAGAGGTGAAAAAAAGGGCAAATGAGAGTTGGGGTGAGAGAGTACATTAAATTTTAGGGAGAATAAAAAGATGTTCTGGAAGGAGGTAAATAAAGTGCGTAAGACAAGGGAGCAAATGGGAACTTCGGTGAAGGGCGCAAGTGGGGAGGTGATAACAAGTAGTGGTGATGTGAGAAGGAGATGGAGTGAGTATTTTGAAGGTTTGTTGAATGTGTTTGATGATAGAGTGGCAGATATAGGGTGTTTTGGTCGAGGTGGTGTGCAAAGTGAGAGGGTTAGGGAAAATGATTTGGTAAACAGAGAAGAGGTAGTGAAAGCTTTGCGGAAGATGAAAGCCGGCAAGGCAGCGGGTTTGGATGGTATTGCAGTGGAATTTATTAAAAAAGGGGGTGACTGTATTGTTGACTGGTTGGTAAGGTTATTTAATGTATGTATGACTCATGGTGAGGTGCCTGAGGATTGGCGGAATGCGTGCATAGTGCCATTGTACAAAGGCAAAGGGGATAAGAGTGAGTGCTCAAATTACAGAGGTATAAGTTTGTTGAGTATTCCTGGTAAATTATATGGGAGGGTATTGATTGAGAGGGTGAAGGCATGTACAGAGCATCAGATTGGGGAAGAGCAGTGTGGTTTCAGAAGTGGTAGAGGATGTGTGGATCAGGTGTTTGCTTTGAAGAATGTATGTGAGAAATACTTAGAAAAGCAAATGGATTTGTATGTAGCATTTATGGATCTGGAGAAGGCATATGATAGAGTTGATAGAGATGCTCTGTGGAAGGTATTAAGAATATATGGTGTGGGAGGAAAGTTGTTAGAAGCAGTGAAAAGTTTTTATCGAGGATGTAAGGTATGTGTACGTGTAGGAAGAGAGGAAAGTGATTGGTTCTCAGTGAATGTAGGTTTGCGGCAGGGGTGTGTGATGTCTCCATGGTTGTTTAATTTGTTTATGGATGGGGTTGTTAGGGAGGTAAATGCAAGAGTTCTGGAAAGAGGGGCAAGTATGAAGTCTGTTGGGGATGAGAGAGCTTGGGAAGTGAGTCAGTTGTTGTTCGCTGATGATACAGCGCTGGTGGCTGATTCATGTGAGAAACTGCAGAAGCTGGTGACTGAGTTTGGAAAAGTGTGTGGAAGAAGAAAGTTAAGAGTAAATGTGAATAAGAGCAAGGTTATTAGGTACAGTAGGGTTGAGGGTCAAGTCAATTGGGAGGTGAGTTTGAATGGAGAAAAACTGGAGGAAGTGAAGTGTTTTAGATGTCTGGGAGTGGATCTGGCAGCGGATGGAACCATGGAAGCGGAAGTGGATCATAGGGTAGGGGAGGGGGCGAAAATCCTGGGGGCCTTGAAGAATGTGTGGAAGTCGAGAACATTATCTCGGAAAGCAAAAATGGGTATGTTTGAAGGAATGGTGGTTCCAACAATGTTGTATGGTTGCGAGGCGTGGGCTATGGATAGAGTTGTGCGCAGGAGGATGGATGTGCTGGAAATGAGATGTTTGAGGACAGTGTGTGGTGTGAGGTGGTTTGATCGAGTGAGTAACGTAAGGGTAAGAGAGATGTGTGGAAATAAAAAGAGCGTGGTTGAGAGAGCAGAAGAGGTTGTTTTGAAGTGGTTTGGGCACATGGAGAGGATGAGTGAGGAAAGATTGACCAAGAGGATATATGTGTCGGAGGTGGAGGGAACAAGGAGAAGAGGGAGACCAAATTGGAGGTGGAAAGATGGAGTGAAAAAGAATTTGTGTGATCGGGGCCTGAACATGCAGGAGGGTGAAAGGAGGGCAAGGAATAGAGTGAATTGGAGCGATGTGGTATACCGGGGTTGACGTGCTGTCAGTGGATTGAAGCAGGGCATGTGAAGCGTCTGGGGTAAACCATGGAAAGCTGTGTAGGTATGTATATTTGCGTGTGTGGACGTATGTATATACATGTGTATGGGGGGGGGGGTTGGGCCATTTCTTTCGTCTGTTTCCTTGCGCTACCTCGCAAACGCGGGAGACAGCGACAAAGTATAATAAATAAAAAAAAATATATATATATATATATTCCCAATCACCAGTCCTTTTTCAGCACATAAATCTACAAGCTCTTCACCATTTCCATTTACAACACTGAACACCCCATGTATACTAATTATTCCCTCAACAGCCACATTACTCACCTTTGCATTCAAATCACCCATCACTATAACCCGGTCTCGTGCATCAAAACCACTAACACACTCATTCAGCTGCTCCCAAAACACTTGCCTCTTATGATCTTTCTTCTCATGCCCAGGTGCATATGCACCAGTAATTACCCATCTCTCTCCATCAACTTTCAGTTTTACCCATATCAATCGAGAATTTACTTTCTTACATTCTATCACATACTCCCACAACTCCTGTTTCAGGAGTACTGCTACTCCTTCCCTTGCTCTCGTCCTCTCACTAACCCCTGACTTTACTCCCAAGACATTCCCAAACCACTCTTCCCCTTTACCCTTGAGCTTCATTTCACTCAGAGCCAAAACATCCAGGCTCCTTTCCTGAAACATATTACCTATCTCTCCTTTTTTCACATCTTGGTTACATCCACACACATTTAGACACCCCAGTCAGAGCCTTCGAGGAGGATGAGCACTCCCCGCGTGACTCCTTCTTCTGTTTCCCATTTTAGAAAGTTAAAAATACAAGGAGGGGAGGATTTCTGGCCCCCCGCTCCCGTCCCCTCTGGTCGCCTTCTACGACACGCGAGGAATGCTTGGGAAGTATTCTTTCACCCCTATCCCCAGGATAATATCATTTTTTTTTTTTTTTTTTTGCTTTGTCGCTGTCTCCCGCGTTTGCGAGGTAGCGCAAGGAAACAGACGAAAGAAATGGCCCAACCCACCCCCATACACATGTATATACATACGTCCACACACGCAAATATACATACCTATACAGCTTTCCATGGTTTACCCCAGACGCTTCACATGCCCTGATTCAATCCACTGACAGCATGTCAACCCCGGTATACCACATCGATCCAATTCACTTTATTCCTTGCCCTCCTTTCACCCTCCTGCATGTTCAGGCCCCGATCACACAAAATCTTTTTCACTCAATCTTTCCACCTCCAATTTGGTCTCCCACTTCTCCTCGTTCCCTCCACCTCCGACACATATATCCTCTTGGTCAATCTTTCCTCACTCATTCTCTCCATGTGCCCAAACCATTTCAAAACACCCTCTTCTGCTCTCTCAACCACGCTCTATTTATTTCCACACATCTCTCTTACCCTTACGTTACTTACTCGATCAAACCACCTCACACCACACATTATCCTCAAACATCTCATTTCCAGCACATCCATCCTCCTGCGCACAACTCTATCCATAGCCCACGCCTCGCAACCATACAACATTGTTGGAACCACTATTCCTTCAAACATACCCATTTTTGCTTTCCGAGATAATGTTCTCGACTTCCACACATTCTTCAAGGCTCCCAGGATTTTCGCCCCCTCCCCCACCCTATGATCCACTTCCGCTTCCATGGTTCCATCCGCTGCCAGATCCACTCCCAGATATCTAAAACACTTTACTTCCTCCAGTTTTTCTCCATTCAAACTTACCTCCCAGTTGACTTGACCCTCAACCCTACTGTACCTAATTACCTTGCTCTTATTCACATTTACTCTTAACTTTCTTCTTTCACACACTTTACCAAACTCAGTAACCAGCTTCTGCAGTTTCTCTCATGTATCAGCCACCAGCGCTGCATCATCAGCGAACAACAACTGACTTACTTCCCAGGCTCTCTCATCCCCAACAGACTTCATACTTGCCCCTCTTTCCAAAACTCTTGCATTCACCTCCCTAACAACCCCATCCATAAACAAATTAAACAACCATGGAGACATCACACACCCCTGCCGCAAACCTACATTCACTGAGAACCAATCACTTTCAGTGTGGTTTCAGAAGTGGTAGAGGATGTGTGGATCAGGTGTTTGCTTTGAAGAATGTATGTGAGAAATACTTAGAAAAGCAAATGGATTTGTATGTAGCATTTATGAATCTGGAGAAGGCATATGATAGAGTTGATAGAAATGCTCTGAGGAAGGTATTAAGAATATATGGTGTGGGAGGCAAGTTGTTAGAAGCAGTGAAAAGTTTTTATCGAGGACGTAAGGCATGTCTACGTGTAGGAAGAGAGGAAAGCGATTGGTTCTCAGTGAATATATATATATATATATATATATATATATATATATATGTATATATATATATATATATATATATATTTTTTTTTTTTTCATACTATTCGCTATTTCCCGCGATAGCGAGGTAGCGTTAAGAACAGAGGACTGGGCCTTTTTTGGAATATCCTCACCTGGCCCCCTCTGTTCCTTCTTTTGGAAAAAAAAAAAAAAAAAAAAAAAAAAAATGAGAGGGGAGGATTTCCAGCCCCCCGCTCCCTCCCCTTTTAGTCGCCTTCTACGACACGTAGGGAATACGTGGGAAGTATTCTTAATCCCCTATCCCCAGGGATATATATATATATATATATATATATATATATATATATATATATATATATATATATATATATATATATACATATATATGTACATACACATACACACGCACATATACACACACACACACATATACATATATATACATATGAAAAAAGTAAGAAATAATTTAGAAAACTGAAACTTCTAGCTTGAAATGAAATGAGAAAATGAATGTCACATAATGGTTCAACCTCTGGCTATGGAAAAGGGAAATGTATAATTTATTTACACAAACGTCAATAGTAGTTCTCATCAACTTAACCACTGTATCAATAAGCTTCAATGTCTAAGCTACATTTTTTTCCAATTTCACTATTTTCTTGTCAAAGCACCATGTATGAAAACTATCACTCCAGTGACACAACTATAAACATTTACTTCCCCTTTAAAAAAGTTCTGGGGAAGTCTGTCTCGATACACTGCGGGACACTCTACCACCTGGCGAGGTTTGTGTTTCAATGGTTCTTGATTCACAAACGTAGTAGCATCACTGGTGGGCGGAAGAACATTCTTGTAACCACAGCAAGGATCACGGTCCGTGCAACTCCATTATGATGGTTCTCCATTATGATGGTTCTTCTCCTACTGATAGTCAGCATGGCTGGAGTCCAGTGATGAACACAGGCATGCTGGAGGCCGTGTTATCACTTTATCCCCTTTGCCTTTGTACAATGGCACTATGAATGCATTCTGCCAATGTTGATAATTCAAGAGATGTATAAGAAGATTTCGAGGTCGAAGACAATGTTTACTGCTTTACGGCGCGAGAAGACCTTTCTTCCACTTCTTTCTGGTTCATCCTCTAAGTCTCTGTTAAGCAAAGTAGAATCAATATCCTTCTGCCTCATTATCCCTCCTGACATCACCTCTCTCCAACCTTCCCTTTCCTTACGCTGAGAGCTTGCTGCTCTCTTTTTTCTCTACTGGTAATTTTTTCGTACGCAGTTCTCGTGAGCTGCCTGTATGTGTCCCCACTCCCAAGGTTTGGATGCGTTTGGCTGCTGCTTCCAACAGTTTTTATTTGGAGAGATGCCACTTGAAGATTGACTTTATGATGCCCCCACTCCTTCCCTCGACCAGTTATACTGTGGAATTCTCTTCTATCTTTCCTCCTTCCCTCTTCCTTTAAGAGTAGGTTGTCACACACCTGCAGAACTTTGATTGATTTCCATTATCTTTTTTCTTATGATTTTTCTTTCACCCGCGATGGTCTCTGATTTAGGCCTGTGTTGCCTATGCCATATCAGTCACTATATATAAGAAAAAGGATGAAATTAAAGGGAAGACATAAAGAATACAAACAAATTCAAAGAGCAATAGATCACTGCGTCTTTTCGAGGCTGTTTGTAATCGTGGAAGTGATCAGGAACTCACAGATTAGTATTGTAAACATCAAAAGGTATATAGATAACTCAAAGAGAATAATTTCTAAACTGTCAGTGTCAGCAAGGAGGAGCAAATCCTACCAGTCGAGGATCTGAAACGAATGTTTATCAAGTTTATACTTAAATGTATCTATGTTATTGCTCTTAGCTACTCGAATTGGTAAATGATTCCATATGTTAACAATCCAATAAAAGAAAAAGTACTTTGCTACATTCGAGGTAAAACGTTGGCCCACGAGTTTGTACCTATTACTACGAATGAAGTCGGATGAATCTATCCTTAAGTAGCTTATTCGATGAAGATCATCAAAGTCTGATTATTTTGAATCTTCCTATTAGATCACTTCTAAACTTTCTCTTTTTTTCCAGTTAGATATATTCAGGTAATTTAATCGGCGATCATAGAAAATGTTTTTCAGTTCGGGAATCATCCTGGTAGCTCGCCTCTGTACTCCCTCCATTCTGTGTAGATTTTCCCTTTGGAAGTTGACCAATGATGAAAACAGTTTGAAAATATGGACGTACCCATCGCTTGTAAATAGTAGGGATGATTTCCCTAACTTACAATCGAAAGCCCAACCTATGGATCCATGAATATTGTTCGCTCTTTCTACTGTTTCTGTGCAGCGCTTGCTTGGTTTTAAGTCACTAGAGATTACTATACCCATGTTCTTTTCCTCATTTACCTTTGGTAGCTCAACAGAATTCGTACTGTAGCTTGCCTTCTCGTTTTCACTACTGGTATAGAAAACTTTACACTATCTGATATGAAAGTTCATGTGCCACCTATGAGCCCAGTCCATCCGTTTGTCTCTATGAGTATGACAAAGCTGCAGTCGTTCAATTTCTGTTGTAGATTTGTTTTCCAACCTAGCTCGACATTGGGTGGCCCTCGACTGCGTCACCGTCAGGCATATTAACCGTTGCATTGTGGAGGTTTACGACCAGACACTAGTTTCGAAGCCACCAAAGTACAAACCCGCATGACTTCCTTCTTCATAGTGACAGACGCAGGAAAATCTTTCAGGGGTGGAAGAGCTATATAATGTTTACACTGCCACTACATACTGCTAAGGCGAAGTCTGTCAGTACACTTAAATAAAGGCTTGACAAATACTTACATGATATCAGCTCGGAGTGAGTAATCCTGTGAAAAGATAAGTATTTACTTCAGCTATTCATTTTCTTTACAGAAGAGCGGCAAAACTATTTTCTCCCATGAACGTCCGGCCTTTTAGATTTGATCAGAATTTGTTTTTCAATCATCTTTCGGTACAAAACTCCTTCCTTTATAGCTATCTTCCTACTGATTGAGAAGTCGGTGGAAATACTGGAGGAGGTGAGGAAAAGCCTTCTACTTTACTAACCTGTCTCCATCTACACATATTCGGATTATGGGTTACTGCGTCAGCACTCCAGCAGATAACTGCTGTAGCTCACAAGAGATATTTCTACAGTTATATCAAAGGCGTCGAAACTTGTTCTGGTCGTTTCACACGGCACCAGTCAGTGTTCCGAAAGTACTAAGGTCTTCCAATACCTGACCTAACCTTAAACGTTTGTGGGCAAAAATCTTTACGCATACGCAATAATAACCTTATTGCAAACGTTATATTTCAATAGGTGATTTTACAAATTAGAATATATCTGTATCAGTTGGTGAATTAGGGTAGTTTAGTGCTGTAGACATGATATCTTTTGATTCAGTTCGATAACAAGTTTGGTTATGGCGTTGTAGAAGAGAACAAAAAGAATGAAAACTAATAGTTTAAGACTGATAATAGATTTACTTTTGTATTCCATAACTTCTGCTAAAGAAAATAAAGAGGGGAAGAAAACGATTCTTAATGGGGGACTTACAGACTTGAGTATTTCATTTCAGGTAAGAAATCGATAACGATAGTGTGTTTATTTTGTCAAAATGCATTGACAGTAAATAATGTATATATGAATATTCATTTTCAATATGGTCTCATTATATTATTCAAAATTACTGGTGGTACAGAGTTAAGAATAACAAAGACAGTACAAACATATTCAAAGTAGAAGAACTAGAGATGGGTTACAAATACTCTAAGGTAATTAGTAACTATTCCCATAAAAAAAAGATTTAATTCGTTAATTTTTACCAGGGGTACAGCCCTCCTGCTTTCTACTTTTCCTGTACTGTATTTCCTTTTGCGAGGTTTAAGATTCTTCCGTTCAAAATTTTCCCTTTCCTTCCAATATGTTCCCGTGGGATAAATATGAGTATCATTACATTTTCAGATATTCAGCGAATTTAGGTTAATTTTGTTACCTTAGTTTAGGTTATGTTAGTTTAGGTTAGTTTAGGTTAGGTTAGGTTAGGTTTGGCTGAAGTTGATTTTTTTGATGTTTTCTTGTGTCTCTTGAACGATTTTGACCTTCATATCTGTCGCATATCACTACTTTACTGTGATTTCCCCCATCGGATAAACATTTCAACTACCCAAATTATGCTTACCTCTAACGAGAATATTCAGAAAAGCGTCGGTACGATTTGGTAAAGGATGTGTAACAGAACATATGAACTCCAATATGACGTTACTAGTAAATCTTGGATGTCTATTTACTTAACTGTTCCTGACGATTGAATTATATGCTGATTATCTTGACATGTATGTAACTAATTTCTGATTCTTCTGCACTGGGCTAATAATATTTGCCGAGCTGTTTGATATTGGATTTTAAACTTTATGAAATCATTATTTTGGAGTTTTTTTTATTTTGGTTCTTTGCCTCTTGTCATCAATTGTTTTGAATGTATTATAAAGACCACAGAACTTATGTGTTATACACTGAATTATTCAGGTAGGTACGTTCACTGTTTGTGCATTTGCCAATATAGTTACGTTACATCCTGTGCCAATATTGCAGCTACATGGAACAGTTCAATAATCACTTGAGGAGTGGAGGGGTTGGGTTAGTGCCACACCTTGTTATCAGGAGGTGAGGTGTATAGTTGAGACTTTGTAACACAATCAATAGCTTTAATGGAAGTTAAGCTCTGATATTCTCAATTCAATCGGACGCAAGTGTTGTGTGTATGTATTGCGACACTACACAACCTGTACATAGTATGCCTATGCTACATATAACTTGTACACGGAGTTCAGTCTACCTCCCACACGGGATCATGTGCTGTTACTGACATTGCAGGTGAGCCATTTTCACCACAAGTTGATGATGTTTGTTCTCTCTCTCTCTCTCTCTCTCTCTCTCTCTCTCTCTCTCTCTCTCTCTCTCTCTCTCTCTCTCTCTCTCTCTCTCTCTCTCTCTCTCTCTCTCTCTCTCTCTCTTACCATAATGCCATCCCAGTTCCTCCTGACTGTCCATGTGTACAATGGCATGCATCAGTTCCCTTTAATGTCATGCAGCCGTGCGAACTGGCCGTACTTTACATGTGATAATCTTGTATATTGAGGCCAGTGTTGGCGTAGACAGTTCTGGCACTGTTCTATCCCTGCTGGCTGAGTGATGCGACAGGCACGGAGTATAGTCCTTACGTGATACACATCCGCTTGTGGAGGTCAGCCTGGAGACGCGGGCAGCCAAAATAATATAGCACTGACCTCTCGTATATGCTCGCTGCCGCTCGAGTCAGTGTTCTCTTCCCAGTTGTTTAAGCGGTGAAAAGACAGGAAATTG